>NC_133122.1:144359360-144531860 GCF_033568475.1 Henckelia pumila
TTCAACTGTACATGATCAGTGACAAAGTACAAGAGCATTCTATCTGTTGCACAAATCTAAATCTGCATAAATAATGAATTTTAAATGATTTTCTAATTGTTTTTTTTCTTCAGATAAATGTGTGTATATCCAAAGCTACACAAGAAGTGACTAAATCGGTTCTCTAACCAAACCAAATGTATATATCATATATGATCATGTTCAGTGGCGGACCTAATGGTCCCGAAAGGGTGCGACCGCCCCCCTGAAATTATAAAAAATTTTAGTACTATATACATAATATATATTTTAAATATAAATTTAATTTTGTGACCGCTCCTTTGAATTTTTTTTAAAAAACTTAGTTCTATATATAATATATATTTTAGAATGTTGATTTAATTTTATATTGATTAGAATGATATTTGATGAATAAGATAAGAATAAATTTATTTTAGACTATAATAGATTTGACAGTATGCTTTGTATTGACTCATATTTGTTTTTGAAAAATGAAATGTCTTTTATGCTTGAATGTGACATGAGAAATTTGATTCAGTTTACTCAATTTTATCCACCTGATTTCTTCTTGATGTATTTAATGCATCTTGAGTATCAACTTCATAACTTTATTTTTGACATGCAAAGTAACAATCGGTTCTCTAAGGCTGGGAGGATTAGCGAGTTTGCTAAAATGATTTTTCAATCAAATAAAGATCGATTATATCATTTGGGATATTTACTTTTAAAGTTAACATTGTTATTACTTGTTGCAACTGCTACTGTGGAGAGAGTGTTTTTAACAATAAAAATAATCAAAATATCACCTCGTAATCGGTTGGAAGATGATGTGTTAGATGATGGTTTGATACCATATATTGAGCGTGATGTGTTTGATACAGTTGATATTGAAATTATTATTCAACATTTTCAAACTATGAAATTTCGGAGTGAATTGTAAAATCATATGAAGTTAATATATGACTTTTTATTATACACTTTGTGGTGTAATTTTTTTTTTAATTTATTGAATTCACCCCTCTTGGTTGATAATCTTGGGTACGCCACTGATCATGTTCATTCCAATGCATATTGTTTGTTCAAACAAGTTTTTTTCAGTTGAACGAGGGAGATTGTTATAATTAGGTCTGAAACCCAAATACTCGTCTCAAACTTGAGACTTTAATTGATGTCAAATGAGCTACAAGTTATCGTCTTTGTTCATACCAGTTTCAGAATCAAACCACTTGCAGGATGACAGAATTAACGTAAGATATTATCGACTTACTCGACTTAAAAAATCATGTGAGATCGTCTTAGGTTAATTTGTCCTATGAATATCTTACTTGACCCGATCCATGAAAAAATAATATAACTTTTTTGCAAAAAATATTATTTTCAATCTATATATGAATTGCATCGACACGTCCGTCCCACAAGATATTCTATCATTCGACTTTTTAATTCACTTGAACATATGGACTACTTCAAACAGTACTTTTATATAAACTTCAAACAACACAATGTTTCACATGGTTATAAACCCAATTGTGTGTGTTGTGTGTGTATAGATTGTTGGAAAAGAAGTGAAATAACGTTTTGTTTGATAAAAGAGAAGGAAAACAGAAAATAGTAAAGGTGGGCACATACCATATAATTTGAGTTTGAATATATGTATAATATTAAAAAGATATATAGCACTTTACTTGTTCAGACAATGAAGAGTCATATCATAATAATTGACTATTTGATGCATGAAACAAGTCAAATCATGAATCCGTTATCAAACAAACTTTACTCCAAGTCTTGTCACTCGCACTCCAACATGCATGATCAACACCCATACATTCATTTAATTTTTTTAAAAAATTAATCATGAGATTAATGGCCATGATGTATATGATCATATTATAGTGAAATTTAAATTTTATTAAAATTTAAATATGGACGTTAATTTTTTGAAGAAAGATGGTTGGGGTGAAATAGTTATTTATATATGTAGAAAGAGCGATCGAGACAAGTGACATTTGTGTTGTTGTACGATTTAATATATTAGAGTTGCATAGTTACTACTACTTATAGTTTTTAATAAAACGGAGAAATGTTTAATCCTAGAGTAATATTATGAAGGAAAAATAGTTTTTTTTGTTTATTAACTTGTTTATTTTTTTGTTTTGATACATTAACTTTTCAAAGTATAGTTTTGGTACATTAATTTTAAATTTTTTTATTTTGATCTAATTGCTGATGTGACATCGAAAAATATTGACGTGATATCGAAAAATGTTGACGTAGTGTCGAAAATACTGACATGTCAAGTTGTCACATTAACAATTGAACCAAAATAACCGTAGATTAAAAGTTATGTACCAAAACCAAACTTTAAAAAATTAATGAACTAAAACCAAAAAATAAACAAATTAATGAAAAAAAAATCATTTCCCCAATTACGAAAGAGACATTAATTTATTAGCTTCCCAAACATGACATCTTGGAAGCATTAAATATTTTGAGACGCTTAAGACGATGAAGTTGCTCGTGCACGTCCAATCATGTAAGCATTTTATTAATAAAAAAAAAAAGTATACAAATATAATTTAAAAAAAAAATGGAAGATGTAGGTATCAAGCCGAGTAAAAAAGGGGGAAAAAAACATAAAATATATTTTTAAAAAATAGGAAAAGATTTCTTTTATTTAACTGATCTGTTACTACGTGCAGAGTGGCATACACTCCATATTATATGAGTGCTTAGTTTTATTATGGAATATATAATGATACCGTTTGGTTTCATGGATATGATTTCTGATATATGAATAGAAGTGTAATAAAAACATGATGAAATATACAGGAGTGGTCTAAAGGAAAAAGAGGCCCGGGGAAAAGATTGAAATAAGAGTTTTTTTACATTAATTTTTTTAAAAAAAGTTGATATTTACGCTTCATTTTTTGTTATTTACATTTCATTTGTGAATAAATTTACATTGCATTCTACATATAAAGTCGAGTGTAGATAACACAAAATGAAGTGTAAATATCAACTCTCATTTAAAAAATCAAATATAATCAAGCTATATGAAATTATCTTCGTATTTTGTGAATATAATTATGAAATTATCCAAAAAAATCACATTGAACCACCAAAACTCACAATTTAAGTGCTAATTTAATTTAGAAGAAATTAATTTAGCCATTCAAAGATAAATTAAATAAAATTTCAAAATTTCAAAATTAAATTTTGAAATTCGTACCATCAATTCATAAATTTTCAACCACGACATAAAATTAATTAAAAATATTAAAATCTAACATTAAATTTAAATTAAATTGAACGAGTCATAAATCAAATTTTAACACACATCTAACATTAAATTAAAATTAAATTGAACGAGTCATAAAATCAAATTTTAACTCACACAAAAGTCGAGAAGAAATTGATCGAACATCAAACTATAAAAACTCAAGGCTAAGAAATTCGATTATCAAAGAGAAGCAATGGAAAGTGTCGACGAAAAACAATGCCAAACTGAAAGGTGATGAACGAAGAGAAGATTGAACATATCAGTTTAGGTGATAGGTTTATTGTTGGCTATGCATGAATATTCTTCGATTTTTAATAACTATTATAATATAATAATTAATCAACATAATAAGTAATAATTATAATATATATATACATATAAATAATAAATTTTTTTAATAAATCTGGGGCCCACCTAATTGTGGGGCCCTGGGCATGGGCCCTGCCCGCCCTGGAGCAGGGCCGCCCCTGAAAATATGGATAAACAATACATAGATATGAGCAATATGTTGTTTAATTTGTATGTTTTTAATTTTGTAAGATTATTGTGTTTATTACTATAGAATTTCTTAATTGCCCTTTCCAATTTCTAATCATCCTTCACTAATACCATGGATTGGAAGAGATTTTTCATCAAGTTCACATACAATGTCATACCGGGTCATGAGATGACATTGGGTTAACAAAAAATGAAAGAAACATAGAATGAGTAAAAATTTGTGGATCATCCAACTTTCATCCAATGTATCAAACGGTATTGAGTTACATATTATTATTATTATGGATTATACATATTAGTTCATCTACTGTTTGATACATTGGATGAAAGTGGGATGATCCATAAATTTTTACGCATCTCATGTTTCTTTTATTTTTTTGTTAACTCAATGTCATCTCATGGCCCGGTATGACATTGTATGTGGGCTTGATGAAAAAAAAAATTTTAACTCATGATATTAGTGGAGGATGAGTAGAAATGACAATTAAGAGATTATATAGTAATTAACACAATAATACTATAAAATTAAAAACATACAAAACAACATATTGTTTATATCTATATATTGTTTATCCATATTTCATCATGTTTTTATTACACTTTTATTCGTCTATCATACATCACATTCATGAAACCTAACGATAAGTTACGTAGTCCATTCCATTATGTTATCCACCCTATAGTACCGGATCTTTAAATTCTTCAACTGCTTTAAAAAAATTCTTCAACCACTCCCTCTCAAATTTCAGAAGAGATCTTCGGTTTGAAACTGAATTATAACAATTTTTTTCTTCGACTAAAAAAAAAATATTCAACACTTCTTCTCAAAATTGAGATAATGTCTTGGATTTGAGACTCAACTGCAAATCAATCTCTTTTCTAACTCCAAAAATAAAATAAAATAAAATTATTCGATCACATCCCCGTCGCCACATAACCATAAACATTGATATGGCATTTCAAATTTCGAGCAATATATACAATTCTTAAGAAATAGATTTGTTTTAAAATATTATATATATATATATATATATATATATATATATATATATATATATATATATATATATGTGTGTGTGTATATAAATGTGTGTTCCTTTTAAACTATTGGAAAATTTCCATGATCAAATATGAATGTGGTTGTGAGAAAGTCAAATTATAAATGTTCAAATTTTTTTTTAATCTATGTTCAATTTTTTAAAAGGATTTGAACATAAATTCAAAAAAACAAAATTGAACATTTATAATTTTAAAAGGATGGTTTCTATAAATTTTATTTATAGAAGGCTATATACTGAATTAGAATATGGGTGAAAATACAATTTTAATTTGGTCTTACAATTTGACCATTTTTCATTTTAAACCCGATTAATTTTCAAGTTCCAGTTTTAGTTCTGTCACCGTTTGGTTAGATGTATTATTAATCTATGTATAACTTATCTCATTCAATCTCGTGTTCTTCTCATCATATATCCATCTATTAATTATTAATTTTACATCAATCAAATAATTAATAATTTATCTTATATCAATCAAATCATTGAATTTAAATTACTATATTATCACTTATAAATAATATTATTCATATTTTATGTATTGTTAAAAGGACAAAATGATAATTTAAAATTTAATCAATCAAATCAAATAAACTATAATCTATCAATCAAATTAAATACTATATTAGCTATCATTTCTTATTTATTTTTTATTACATTATATTACTTATCTATGTATTATTCATTTCATCACTCAAACCAAATGGTACCTCATATATTCTCACTTACTTTCAGCTATTTTTCTGTGGAGTGATATGGTATTAAACAGATCTCCAACACCATGTCAACAATTTCAAATTTCATATAATCATTTTGCTGGTGGCATGTCATCATTTTTTTATGTTACATCAACACTCTCATGAAAAAATGAATAAAATAAAAATACACATTAATAAACACAGAACTAAAACTGCAACTTGAAAACTTCCTGACCAAAATCATAAAAAAGAGAAAAGCATTTTCGAAGAATTAAACCCAACAATGGGAAAAGTATTCTCTTAGCTTCACCTGACCTGTTATAAAAAGTGAGAAAATCCCCTTTTGACGTCCCACTGGGAGGCACCATTAAATAAGCAGCTTTGAGATAAAAAAGAATCATGGACCACCTTTGTAATTGGCAGCTGGATTCCAATCTCATATCTGTGAAAACATCAATTTTTTAAAAAATAATAATAATAAAGTTGCATGTTTTAATTAGAAATTGGATTTTTATAGGTACATTTGTGAAGGAAAAAGTTATTTCCTAGTCCTAGTCCTAGCTATATAAACATGTGAATCATATTTCATTTTCAAGATTATACAAATTAAATGACCATTTTTTTCTTTTAACCTTTAATGGAATGGGGAATTAATTATTAAGAAAATTCTACTTTAATACCCCAATGATAGATCTAATGTCTCATGATTTGTCACGACTCACGTCAACAATATATCATTAATTACGTCTATGTGTAAAAATACAAATCATTGAATACATGATTTGAGTATTACCCTTAGTGTAGGCAGGGGCGGATCCAGAAATTTTGTCGAGGGAGGGCAAAGAACCAAAGATAAAAAAAAAAATAGTTCATATGTTTCAATTATATAGACAGTTTGTTTTTTCAAACTCACAAATTAATAAGAAAAATCATTGAAAAAATAAATTTACACACAAAATTCATATTTTATCTTACTCGATTCATTCAAAAGTGATTGCATTTTTTTCAAAACATATTTAATAGGAGTATATATATTAGTAAAAGAGTAGAAACAAGATTACTAAATATATTATATAAGCCTATATATTTGAAAAAAAAATGTGACCTATATAATCGAGATACAAACAAAATAAAAAATATCTCATTTTCAATACACGTAATATTGAACTATAATTTAGATATTCATCTATCATTGGATTACAAAAACGATTCTTAAATGACATAAGGAGTGATAAACTTTGACTTCTAAATCATTGGCTTAATTTTATGTGCATAATTTTAATTTTAAAATCTAAAAACATACCGGTACTTTGATATCAAAACTCAAAGAGGGGCATCTGCCCTCCCTTGCCTCTTAATAAATCCCCCATGAGTGTAGGGTCTCATTAACTCATTTAGAGTTTCAATCTCTCTAATGATTAATGAAGCATCATTAATTATATTATCCATTAGCTAGCAAATCTCCATCTTCATACAATTATTTGTTTAAAATCTTGTACTTGTGATTTACAGACATAACTTGATTATTATAGAACGATTTACCAATATTGTAATGCATGGAACTAGGATTTGTTCGTGTAAAATTTTATTATGCATCGATTTGATCGAAAAATTGTCGCAACATATATATGATGACATGTGAACACCATGCACAACTCCAAATTAAATCAATTGGGATATGAAATGACTATAATCTATTTTTGTGTATAATCAAAGGACCTATCTACTGTACGATATATGTCCTATGAAACTAATGATATGAATAAGTTGGACCGGGTGGGTTTGAGTTTTTATAGATTATTGGACCGGGTTTTCAGTCTCCTTGATTCCAATTCTTAGCAATGAATCTTTCAAAGTTTGACTCTCAAATTTACCCAAATTTATTTATAATAATATTATGCCTTTTTCTAGTTGGCAACAAGTTAGGAGTGTCAAACTGAATCCAAACTGTAAATATGTATCGAGTCGATCCGAAAATATCATATTATGATCGAGGATTTTCGGTTAGGATAAAATATTATAATTTAAAAAGAATCTATAAAAAAATTTAACAATAATAATTAATATATGTGTGGTTGAATTGCAAAATAGAATAGGGATGGTGGTGGTATAGGACGGCTGGAGGGGAATCTGAAACGTCAAATTCATGTCTGATTGAGGATTTATGTCGCTTTTAATTAATGTACCTAAATAAAATAAAATATACATTGTCATTTCTCTGACACTTTTAACCACTCAATATTTTTGGGCACACACTTCCCCAATTCTCTTCCATTTTCTACGCTCTTTTGTACCTTTCTACATTATTGCTCCCGTTTTTCATGCAATTACAAAAACTTTACCCTCCCCCACTCACTTGCAGGGGAAAAAAGGATTTAAATTTTGGGATAGATTTAAAATTTTAGAATTTATTTTTAAAAATATATATTTTGAATTAAAAATTTTAATAAAA
Source organism: Henckelia pumila (assembly GCF_033568475.1). Classification (NCBI taxonomy): domain Eukaryota; kingdom Viridiplantae; phylum Streptophyta; class Magnoliopsida; order Lamiales; family Gesneriaceae; genus Henckelia; species Henckelia pumila. Next base: position 144,367,344 of record NC_133122.1, read on the forward strand.
TGATCATTTTCACGAGAAATAATTAAAGTTGCTACTTTTTTTTATGTTTTTTAGATTTTTTGGGTGGAGGAAACTCAAACTCGAGTCGCTCTCGGTTTCTGATTGTAACCAAGAAGATGTCACCCAACCTATTTGACATTGAAGCCGTAGCTTTTGACGGAAACATTTAACAACTATATGCATCCATATGGATTGTTATTGACACTCTAAAAATATTATATTTTTTGGCTTTATTAATTCATACCAAGTGGTTTTTTCAACATATCCAGAAAACTATATATTCTAATTTTTGGACTGTTTTTCTTCTATTTCCAATCCAAACAATGGCGTTATTAGAATCATAAATTAACTAATTCGACAAGAATATGAAAATAATACGATATAATATTGTATCATATATCTTTTGTCATGAATATTATTCAAAAATAGCACTCGATTCATAAAGAAAATGGCACAAGGATTGAGAGATGAAATTAAAAAAGAAAAATGTTAGAACGCAAAACCAAATCAACTAGAAGACATGCGGCCAACAAATTATCAAATTCTCGTCATAATGGCCAAAAGAAGGGGGGGAGGGGGGAAAGAAGTCGTCCCGGTTAGTAGCAGATGGCGTCTGCATCGAAGGAACTGAAGGACAACCTAGTCTTCTTATCCGAACCAAAGCTGAACTTCAGATCAGATCCATCATTGATCGAGGCATTGCTAGTGGATGGAAAAGAGAAGACAAGATTTGGATTTGATTTACTTGCGCCGAAACTGTAAGTAGGCTGAGGAATAATAGATGCAGATGGCAGGATGGAAGGTGTTATTGGTGGTTCAGAGAGAACACCAGCAGCAGTACATACGGGGAAAGTGAAGCCGGGGCCGTTGTCCGAGTTAAAAGCACGAATTTCAGGCTTGCTGATGGAGATTGATGGCAATGAAGGCTTATTCCCGTGATTCTTTGAAAGCCCAGAAGCAGCAGAATTGGTGGAAGCCTTCAGATCTGGTCCATTACTCAGACGTGTGGGTGGAAAAAACACATTTTTCTCCTGTCCATGACTAGTTGTGACAAAAGCATTCTGTAATAAGAAAAATGTGGTTAAGTACTTGCAGATGTGTAAATTACTGGAATCCAGATTAAAATTCCAAGGTAGAAAATTATAGTTGAGACCATATATGTTTATCCGCTATCTACATCTTTCATTTATCTGGCCAAAGCACACTATCGATACATGCTTTCTTTGTATTACTGCAATCTGATATTTGCCTCTTGGAAGAGCTAAAACATTCAGACTACTTATGAAGTCAAAATTTTCAGATATGAAGAATGTAAACAAACTTTATTTATGTCTTAGTTGCAGTTAAAACCTATCTATGACAATAAAAACCACCGACATATGTTGATGATTTTTAACAGAAGACTCGGTGGAAAGAACTCTTTGGTGAATAAATTACAAATCATAACGGTAAATATGGACATTTTTTCAAAACTGTTAGGACTTGGGAGTTTGAAATGCCTCCTTAAAACAGTGCCGTAGCATGTCATGAATTAGATGTACAAGAGAAATCAGAATGACTTGTGAGTTAGTAAAACTTTCCTTACAAGCTCAATAATCAGCTCAAAAATATGATTGAAACTAAACACAGAACAAATGACATAGTTTGTCCAGTATTGTGTTAAGAATTTCATATACCGATGGATGAGGGTGGTGACATGTGGGTCCCGATAAATCCCGTAAAATGAAGGTTGATGCATCAATCAAAGCCATTATTAAGGCATTAAGGAAACTACAATCTTTCAGGTGCAGATGAATAATCATCATTGTAGATTTGCTTCCATTACATATTCCACATTGCCACATTAAGCATGGAGAAAGAGTAATGTTCCAAAACATCATCGAATTCGTAAGGATGGGAGCAGCTTTTAATCGTTACTAACAAAGTTTACCACTTTACTAGGTAAATTGTAGAACAAAGAAAATCTATCCCACAATGTGGCATCATCTTGCATAGCATATATTGCAGCTATATAATGCTTTGCTTATGCTTCAGCTCAATTCAGTAGGTTGCCTTTTATTTTTTTTAATTTCATCAGCCACTATCTTATACAAGGTCAGTCCATAATGACATTTATCATGGAGGTCACGCTTCATTGTGATGCTAGTCAAGTCATCGATCTTCAGTGATTTGACAACTGATACAAAATATGTAGAAAATGGGGGGGGGGGGGGGGGGGTTGGGTGTGAAGAAACATGGGAATTAAAAAGAAGCACTCTGAGAAAGATTACGTACCTCATTTGAATTATTGACCACAGGACCAGAAGATGGCCCAAAACCTAAAGATGAAACCGCATTTGTACCAGGTACCATGCCAGAATCAGAAAAGATTGTACTAGGAGCCTTGGGATTCACATTGACTGCATCTTTAGTTGCCATATCCATGCCTTCATCATGAAACTTCCCAAAATAATTGGAACTGTTGGTACTTTTGTTAGTTTCCACATGGGAGTTGAGGTCAGATAAACCAACATTCTTAAGAGAGGCAAGATCTCCAGAGTGCAGTGAGCTTATGTTGTCCTCATGAATGATATCACCGGCATCAGAAGGAAACTTTCTCCAGTCAGTTACCAATTTAATTTCAGCTTCTTTTTCTTTAAGTGTCGGCTTGTTTCTATCCAGGTGCTCCAGTATTTTTTTAATAGCTGGACTACGGAATGAATTTGCATTTTGAACATCCTTATTAGAGAAACCTGATGCATTGGCATCCGTTAAGGATTTTGAAATGCCACTTGTTTCACCAGGTTCCAGATTTTTTTTGGTAGGAGGCAAGAAACCGCTAAAAAAATTGGAATTTAACTTCTCTGATGGAACATCTTTAGGTGAGCTCAGGATCATAGATTCTCTGGGACGGACATCTGAAGCGAATTTATTCCTGATGCGGCGAATAGGGCCCACAGGTCCATAGACATCAACACTGTCGACAGTCGACCTTACCTGAAAGTCAATTTTTAGATGCTGATACAGAGAACAACTCAAGCACGCTGGCTAAAACACACAGTAATTTGGTCATGGATTTAGCCAAGAATCCATCTAGGTGCGTTAATTTAACATTGGAGAACATACGTTCACTACTCATAACCAAAGTGTGTTACTGAATAGTAGATGTAACCACTTACAAAAAACATAACAAAGACAACACAAGTAAAGAACCCCAATAACAAAAAGCTAATGTTGTACCTGCCCGTAAATGGATGTCGGAGATTGTTGAAAGGGAGTTGCTGTGTCAACAAATCTGCTACTGGAGTTTAACTGCATCAACCAATAGCATTTAGACAACAAAGACAATCAATATTTATGCAGCAACTTCCAACCATAACCTCATATACCTTAGCTGTGGACCTTGACGAGATTGTTCTAGCATAAGGAGTTCTAGGAAAATCACGAAGCCCATATCTGCTTCTCTGACTCTGTGGTGTCTGGTAACCATGGTGATCATTTAGTACAGCCCCAGGCCAACAAATGGATGGCTTATGTAAAGGTGATGGCACAGGTGGCTGTTGTGCAAACTTATTGCTTGGTTCAGCTTTTTCACCTTTGGACATGCAACTGTTAAGACCGTGGTCTTGTTCTAAAGTACGGCCAGCCATATATGCACGAGCAATATCAATTGGCGAAGCACCGACCCCAAGTGGAACCTGCACAATTTTGTGAATTAGTTACTTCTATACATGAAAATCATAACAGGATTTCAGATCTGGATTCTGAAGAGCTGCCCGATGCATATAGACGACGTCAAAATTACTTGAATTGAAACATATACTCATACATGAATATTTGATCTAAGCAAAACCACGATCACCATCTAACAAGCTCTGCATAGGTGACGTCACAAAATCAGTAGGGAGAATAGATAGAGGCGCACTCACGTCTGATTTTTCAGGGAAAGTGCCAAGTGTGTCTCTGTCAATAACACGCTGTATATCTCCTGCTGGCGTTCTTGGAATTTCATGAATCCACCCTTCCTGCTCACTATCTCCTCTAGCGTCCCTTCTTGATTGCTCCTCCAACTCAATGTATACCCTAGAATTTAATATTGCCACCAAATGGCTGATTTCGTCCCTGCATTCCAATTGCATCAGATATATGTTTGATCCATAATACTTTCAAATGCACATGATTCCCAGGGGTGAACTTATGTTGAGGGCAAAAGTGGGATGTTGCCCCGCAGCTTCTTGGTCCGTTCTTACATGTAAAATCTAAATGCCATAATTCTTCAAATAGCCCAAATTTTAAAAGGCCCGGGATTACGGTTAAAATAATTTTAGCCTCATGTACATTTTCAAACCCAAGTTTTGGAATAATCAAGTGCTGTAAAAGTGTGCTACCTGTCTCATCATTGTACCACATGGGATTTTTTATGCATAGTCTCAAGCATGGTTTATTTGATTTATTGAAGTCCACTTGGGTAGAAATAGGCAATGTGTTTTCTTTTTTTCCTCTTTTCACGTGATTAGAGTTCGGTAATTTTTTATTTTACTTTTGGAGTTTTGCAATTATTTAGTGATCCCTATATATTGTTCTTACTGTGTGATTTAATTTATTGGTAAGTTTGATGTTTTAGATAATCGCATACTACAACGTCGATATATTCATATATGTAGATTGAACAGGTTAAAAGTTTCTGGTCCTTCCCCTCAATTCCTAATCCCTGAAAACACATATACAAGTCTGTATTATTGCATAAACTAACAACGCATTACATGAAAATCATGCGAAGTTGAGATGGGGATTTCTTAAGGCCAGATTTTCTAGTTTCCAAATTTCTGAATCCTCGCTGCGAACACTTGAACTCGAGAACATCTAGTGGGAGTAGAAGTTTTCGTTCCTAAGCCAGATGATCACAGCTAAGATATTTCTAATCTCAAGAACTCAAAGGCCAACTCTTGAAGAGTATTCATACCCCAATCTATCATAGGGATATCTAAGATTCCTTATTTACAATATCACCAATAAAATCTCCACTGTCCCTCATCTTTTCATTCACTCGGAAAAATCTTCATGCTTCAGAGCCATATTTTCAAACCCTCACTAGTCACTATGCATATTTTTGCCAGCCTAAACCCAAGGTCTTAACTCTAAATAAGATTTTTAATCTTAATAAAGAAGATGGGGAGAATGGGTATCCACAAATCTTTTATATGCAGCTGTACCACAACATTAACTGTATTTTCTAAGAATTCCTCAAACAAATTTAGAGTTCAATCGAAGATATGAGTTTTCTCACTATTTTCAACATCCCAATGAGAAACAGGGCAGTAGCAGACTTCTGAACTGCAAAAAAAAAAGATGTACCTAGAAAAAGTGTTTCCCTTGATCAACTCCTCGATTCTCAAAAACTGAGAATCATAACGAATTCCGCCCTTGTCTTCAGAAGATCGAGACATTATAGCCTGCATAAAAGGTTTCGAGAAATCAAAATAAAAAATTTACGATAAAATCGAATCAAGTTTGTTTTGGGACAAAATACCTATAAATAAACAAAGAGTCATTCTAATTTTTAAAAAAAATGACAAAAAAATACACCAAATGCCGATGTTAGAATCGCACCGTGATATTGTAGCGCAGAGAAATTATCTTCAACCAAAATCTAAGCTGGACTAGTGGGAGCAGAACCAGAGAAGTGGCCGCGCCGCCGTCTTCTTCTGTCGAGTGTCGACTGTCAATCAACGGCGTTTATTTTCTTTTATTTCAATATATGCATTAATGATAAAATTACAATTCGCCCCTCCAACTATGAGTCTCTAATCATTTGGCTCCACTAGAAACTGGGTTGATCACGAGAAGTTGGAAATTATTAAGATCCGTCAATGCTAATTTGGCCCGTCGAGTCCGTCCATCTGGTAAAGATTTAAAAAAAAACCAAACAAACAAACAGGTTAGATCATGCTTTTGGCGGTCCTTCTTCGGATGGTTCGAATCGTGTTGACTCGTTTGGGCCATTGGCAAAAGCAAGGAAGGTTGGGCCGCCAATTTTATTTTTTCTACAATTTTTAAAATTACTTTTTAATTAATATTTTATGTATGATTAATAAGTTTTGAACGATTTATATTATAATTTAAATATTTTATATATAATTATAAGTTTTAAATGATTTATTATAATATATGCTTAATTGATTAATTTTGAAATTTATGTTTTTTATAGTGATTTATTTATTATTAATGAGTTTATATATATATATATGATTTTTTTAAATTTATTTTCACATTTTTTAAATTTTATAATTTTTTATTTTTTGGCAGGTTAGGTTGGGTTGGGTTGGGGTATTCTCAACCCGTCATCAATTCGGGTCGCCCTGTCTCATCTGATAGCGTGGCGGGAAAGTTCGAATGGACAGCCCTAGAATCATTCTAATCTAACCAGCGTTCTAAAAACGGCGTCTAGGCGGGGCGATAGGCTGTTGTCCATCGCCTCGCTTTCTTGCTAGGCTATGCCTCTAAACTTTGCCCGTCTAATCTTCCGCCGCCTAGGTGGTTACTATTTATTATAAAAAATATTTAAAAATAAAAAACTAAAAAAAATATACGCGACGCAAGAAACAAACACAGGAGGAACGAAGGAGTGTAGAAAAAAATTCAATCAAAAAATTAAATCTTATATTACGTATGAAGACTTGATATCTATTAATATATACGTTGTTGTTGTGATTATTATTATTATTATTATTATTATTATTATTATTATTATTATTATTGTGAAAATTTTATAAGAGTCTGGTACAAAAACTAAAAAACATAAGAGATAAAAATTATATTTTATAATAAAACTCGTGAATATTTAAAGGTATTTATTATTTAGACTTTAAAAAATGTATAGACCCCTCTTAGGCGGCTAGGTGCTACGTTTTTTAGAACAATTGAATCTAACTAGCAATTTCTGTGCACGATGTGCATGTTTCAAAAATAATTTACAACAAAATTTATTGACCATATTAAAATTAAAATCTTTTTTTCCGCAAAGGACTAAAAGGTTGAGGTTGGGGAAAATATTTTTATTTAACATTGAAATAAAAATGGTATATTTATTTCGTGTGACATATATATATATATACATCTATACTTATTTATCTATATCTATTTATTAAGCGAGAGGTATACCTATTTATTAAGTGAGAGTGCCTTAAAGAAACCAACTTGGTCTCTTGGTATGACTTTAAAAATTTCAAATTATTTGAAAAAAATGGTGGGAAATAACTAATATAAATATTTAATTCATGATCTTTTAACTACTCTTCAGTGACTTATGACTAATATTTAACCCAAAAAATATTTATTTTTTGTTCCCATAAATTTATTAGATTTTTTTTCCAAAAGTAATTTTAATAAAAAAAATCAATTTTTTTTGTCACACACAACGAATGTGCAAATACGCCAGTATAAATAAAGCCAACGGACTACACTGGGCTGAACCCATGGATGTCAAAAAGGTCCATTAAATTATCATTCAAAAGCAATGAAAATGTGAACTTATGCCGGACATGTCCAATTTCTTCCATACATTAGGTATTCTATGAATTGGATTAAAATTTTCGTTCTCTTTACGGCGTGACAATCTAAAGCCGTAATTCATTGGTGTACGATGGATAATCCTTCGAAATAATTTAGTAGTCTACAAAACAAATTACACAAGCTTTGTGTAAAAGACTTGTGCGAGAATGCGGTGACCGAAAGAATCAAACTCATGATAATTAATCATATACCGACTACTCTACCAACTCGGACATTTTCGAGGCTAGAGTTTGTGTCTTTATTTTTTGGAATTATTAAGGCTCTCTTTGGATAAATAGTTATAAAAAGTTTTTGTAAAAGTGTTTTTGAAAAAAAAAATGAAATGTTTTAAAAGTTTTTTAAAAATAAATATGTGTTTAGACTATTATTCTTCAAAAAATATTTTAACATTTTAAGAATAATGTTTAATTTTCTTCCTTCTTTTCTATTATAAAACACCACTAATTTGTTCTTAAAAAAAAGAGAACACTTGTCTAAGCACATATTTTAAAACGGAGAACACTTTTTAAAAAAAATATTTTATGAAACTTTTGTCCAATCACATATTTTAAAATTTCTGCACCTATAAAACACTAAAAGTGTTTTTAAATACATGTCTAAACGGAACTAAAACTGAACTGTAATCTAGTGCCATTAACATATAACTCGAGGCAAATGCTGCATTACATACAATCAAGTGAATCTGCACAAAATAGCACAGCAAAATCCTACTAAAAAAAAAAAACCAGGATCAGGCAACCAAAAAAAAAACAGCCACAGCAGGCTGTCTCTGCCAAATCCCAAACTCACAAATTCCCAACCTAGCCAGTGTTGCTCCAAGCCGACCCCGACCAACATCGGAAACGCACACGGGAGTGCAAGAAGCAACACGAAAAGCACACGAACCGACTCAATGACCGTGTTCGCGGAAAACCAAAGGCATTGAAAGAGTAAGCCTCTTGACTAAGAAGCTAAAAGGGTCTAAACAGACTTGCCAAACACAAGGATGCCTGCAAAAAGGGTAGGGGAAAAAATGTATTGCCTTGGTCTCCATGGAAAACAACCGAGCGAGTCAAAAGTTCCAACAATTGACTTATGAGAGGATATCACATCTCCACAAGTTCTCACTAAGAAACTCAATTTTGCTGCTTGTAATAGAACAGCAATGCTGAAGATTCAATCCCACCAGTCTCCTTCCCAGTTTCTCGAGGGCGGGGACGCTCCTATCCGACACATTCGAGCAACCGGACAAGGAAAGGATCTGCAGATTCGGTTGCAGCCCACGAGCCAAAGCCGCAACACCGGTATCAGTGATCGAACATCTCGAAACATCAAGATCATTAAGCAAGGGGCAACTTTCAACAAGTGCCACCAAACTTGCATCCGTTATTTTCTTACAACCATCAAGATTCACCAGTTCAAGCGTTCTGCCATGCAACCGAAACAGGGCTAACACGATCTCGTCGCTCAGATTCGAGCAGCCGCTCAGGTTAACCTTCGAAAGTCCGGTTTCACAGCTCTCCAACAGAGGAATCAGACAGGTATCCGTGATTCCATTAAGCCCACTTAGATCTAAGCTGTGTAGTTTTGGACACAGCTTTCCCACCAGAGCCAAGCTAGCACTTCCAAATCCTGGACAGCTCCGGACGGACAAGGAACGAAGAGATTGACACGGAGAAAACAAGGGAGAATCCATCCGAACATCCTTAATTCCCAAGCACTTAACCAAAGAAACAGACTTCAACGTCGAATTTGAGATCGAAATGGCATTTAAAAAGCCCATCTGTGTGACTCTGTCGCACTCCTCCAACTGCAGGCTCTCCAACAAGCTAGCCGCTTTCGAAAAAGCTACCATCCCAAGATCGGAGACAGAGCAACACTTCCGAATGGACACATGTTTCAGGTTAGGACAGCCTTTTCCGAGTGCTTCGAGGCTCAAATCGGTTACTCCTCGACACGAAGTAACAGCCAAGGTCGATAGCATGTGCAGACCTCGTGCGTTTCCCATCACCCAAAACCCTTTCTGGCTCACATTTTGAAGCCCACCAAGAACAAGATTCGTTATCCGGTTCCCATACCGCCCTATCACGGCTACAGAGTAATCCGTTACATCTAGACCTTGAAGTTTCACCTTACTCAAAACCTTAGAACCCGAAGATACAAGACTAGCAACACCCTGATCCCCAACCAAAGGGCAATCTTTGATGGTCACAGACTGTAGCTTAGGACAATATCTCCCAATCGCTTGAAGGCCCTCGTCACCAATTCTTGGACATGATTCGATCATCAACGAGCTCAAATTCGGACAGCTCTTGGCGATCGCGGCTAAACCCGTGTTTGATATCGAAGAACATTCACTTAAGTCCAACTTATCCAATGAATGACAGTTTCTTGAGATTTCAAACAGACCTTCATCACCAACAGAGTGAAGGTTCCACAATGAAAGAGCCCTGAGTGAAGGGCAACAATGAGCAATCGCAGATAGGCCATTGTTTGTAACTCCACGCACGGAGTTGCTTCCTCGGATCGAAAGTTTTCCGAGCCCGCCACGGGTAGATGTACCAACGGCGATCGCGGCGAGTCTTAAATCTGTTGCTTTCTTGCCTTCCACACACCTCGTTAAGTATCCATCGCATTCCAGCACTCCTTCAGTACTTGAGATACATTCGACGCCCCTATTCGAAGACTTATCCGTTGGAAAATTGGCCACAAACGGCGCACTGATGCGGACGCTGCTCAAGATCGTCAGCCAACGCTTGGAAACGCATGCGGAGGCGCTCCTCTCTCGGCCTCCCGGCAACCGTCGGAAGATCTCGAATAGGCATTCATCGGGAAGAGCATCGATGGATGGTTTCTTGGCCTTGGATATTGAATCCCCACCAACAAAGCAGGGGCCACAGATGCGAGACCGCTTCCTCGGCGGACAGTAGACATCGCCGTGAGTACCGAAAGAGAACACGAGCCCCTGATCACCTGATTCGAAACCGAAAAAGTCATCTAATTATTTGTCTTGTTGTAGATACATCTCATATATATAGAAAGAAATGAAAGCATGCCAGCTTACAAGAATTGTATCCAAGTTTTACGTCGATCGATTCAAAATCTGATTTGAGTAGCATAATCGCGTAAACGAGAAGAAAACCATGCATTCAAACTAAGAAAAAATTCATTACTGCCATGCGAAGGATATTATATTCCAGACTTCCAAAAGTAAAACACCTTCAAAATCGATCAAACAAGATTGCTGTTACATGAATCTAAACTACAAACAGTTACGAGTGGAGATGTTAGGAAAATTAACTCACCCCTGGAATTGAAAATAGCAGGCATGGTCTAATTTTATCGCAAGAATCTCCCAAGAATGCGAAAAAGATTGAGCTTTCGATTAGAATCAACGCAGCCCAGATCAAGATTTTAGGAAAGACTTGCATTCCAAGAAAGAAGATCCGAGATCTTGTTGAAGACACAAACCCCGAAAAATCTGGGATGAAAAAGAGAGCAAGAACAAAGAAAACGTGTAGTTTTTTTCTTTGCGTGCTTTCACTATACAATCACGCGCAGTATTTATATATCTCGAAGCCCAATGTATGATTGTGTGCATGCATTTATGCGAGATATATATATATATATATATAGATATGTTGAAAAGTATCAAGTCTTTGGGTGCATGATGAGGCCAAAAAACTCAATGCTCTGAATTCTTACATCGTTCAATGAATCTTACCGTTAAGTGGCTTACGTCACAGCTTTTTTAGTCTGCCACTTGAGGTCAACAGGATATATATATACATATATATACATATATGAATAAACATATTATAATTTTTTCAACATTATTCCGTATTTTGCTCATATATTCCGTATTTTGCTCATATATAATAATCACATTGTTATTTATCCGATTAAGCCAAATAAATGCAACCTAGATATAATTCACAATGCAAAATTAAGATTTCTAAGATATGATTGAATATATATATATATATATATATATATATATATATATATATATATATATATATATATATGTATATATATATACATATATATATATATATATAATCTTGTTCCCTTGCACACCAGTGTTCAGAGATTTTGTGTGCACCCTGTGATGTTCTCACGAACATCGGATTTTTTTTTAGATATTCGCGCGAACATCCCGCGGTGCACACAAGTGTGCATTGATTAGCATAAAAACTACTGGTAGATTTTTATTTTTAACTTAAAAAGCTCAAATCAAAAATTTTCACCAATAAGCATTTTATAACAATTGCATAAACAAAAAAAATATCAATCATATTTGATTAAAAAAAAATAACAATTTGATGTCATGTTCATTGCATTAATAATATAATTCCGTTCATAGGTAGAAAAAGAAAAAATGAAAAAAAAACTAATTCCGTTCATAAAAAACACGAGCTTTGCTCTTACATATTTTAAACTCTTTTTATTTATTTATTTTTTCTAAAAGCAAACACTGCTAAATAAAACTCTCTTTAACTCATTGTTTCTCAGAATTAAAATAAATTACCAGAATCATGATTCGTTCATATTCATGCATGAGATAAGACCAAATTTTAAATTATTTTAAAAATGTAATTTGAAAATGTATTTCTTCAATAGATTAGATTATCACGTTTATTTTTATGTTTGAAATTTTCTTAGAAATTTGCGGCTCCGGTACATGACCATGGATACATGAACCATGAATCTATCTTTAAAAGCTATGGGGTCCCTTTGCTTTTAATTCTGATACAAAACATTTAATAAAATAATACTTTTTCCAAAAAGAATAAATGGTACAAAAATAGTTGGTCTCTCAGTGACCGACACGTTTTTTCTAAAAACATTTGCCCATGTGGTACGTAAAATCTAATATATTCAACTAATATGTATTAGACATAAATTTTTAAAAAAATATAAAATTGATCATGGTGTTCTAAAATACATAACAAAAATGTTCTCTTCCATTTAATTAATTTCCAAATCTAAAAGAAATTATTATTATTATTATTATTATTATTATTATTATTATTATTATTATTATTATTATTATTATTATTATTATTATTATTATTATTATTATATATGTTTTTATCTTTGGCGCACCTTTGTGGCACCACTGAGAACGTGTCTGTAAGGTCAAAAAGTCTACTAGCTTAATCACGAAAATTTTAAATAATTTATATGATTTTAGAATTTTATTTAATAAATTTAAAGTTATGTTTAATTTATGCGATGTTATGCCTATACCTGATATTTAATGTTTTGCGAGTTAGTTTAATGTTTTCAGGTTTAGAATTAATACTGGACTGAAGGAACGAGTCTAGCCGTCGAACGAAGTTAAGAGAAAATATTTTATGTTATGTAAGTTTATTAATGCTTTAATGAAATTTAAAAGTGGAGATGAGGAAAATTTTAAAAATTAGTGTTTGAGATTAACGGGCGACTTTCAAGCCTATTAATCACAAACTAATTAGGCGTCAAAATTTTCATTCTTTATTAATTCTCTATCTCTTGGACGCCGCATACTTCCTCTCCCTTCTTCCACGTTCAAAAATCCGCGTTCAAGCTATGGCAAGATTCTTCATCGTTCGAGGCTATATCTCTCCCAAATTGCAGGTTAAATCCAAACTTCAATGATCAGGTAAGTTTTTAATGTTTTGAAACCATCATTCAAAAATATAGGTATTTTCATTATGAAAACTCATGTGGATTGATGTGTATGTATTGTATTATGCATGGTTTATGAAAATTTTAAAGAGCATTATGTAGAGTTGTGAAACATGATTCGTTCCTGATTTTTTTGTGAAAAGTTTAGTGAGATTTAGAGATTTAGACGTATAAAAATCAAAATTTTTTGTGTGAATGTGTTAGATGTGAAGTTTTGAATCAAACTTTTGAAGGTTAAATCGTTTTTGTATGGATCTTTTTCGAGTTTTAAAATACTTTTTGAATGTAATTATTAGGTTGTGAAACACAAACAATATTGAATATGATTATAAAAAAACTTGTTATTGTGTTTCTAACATATTTACTCTAAGGTGAAGTAGTTAAATTTAAGATGAAAGCCAAAAATAAAATTTAGTCAAACTGATTTCTGGCAAGCTCTAGTATTTAATGATATCTCACAGCTCAGTGATTAAAATGATTATCCGCCAAGATCAATACATAGAAGACTAAATTTGAAACATATCGTATTTCACGTCAGTTGAGCAAAACCGGATGTTATGTAGATCAAACTGACGTCTCAATACCAAACTAAATTGGATCAGTCGAACAAGAAAACATAAGCAGTTGACCTCGAGCAATTATGGTATTTTGGTCATATCTTGCAGCTCGGTTATTCAAATGGAATGATTCAGCGTGCGTTAGAAATCCAAGACAATCATTTACAAATCATATTCACAAGTTGAAGTCTGAATCGGAGCATAAAAAGATGCTAAACTGCATTGAAGTTTCTGGTTTGGAACTGAAATTCTGCTCTGCAGAATTTCTTGCACAGTTTGGTATTTCGAGCTTAACTCTCTCATATGAAATCCAAATTGGGTGATTTTTGATCCATTGGAAGGACGAGAAAAGTGCTACAAATTTCGAGTTAATCTCTTTGCCCAAATATCAACGGATCATGTCAAACTGCATCTAGTTTAGCAATTTAGTTTAGCTTGCTCAACTGCTACTAAACTGAAGCTTGCACAACTGCTACCAAACGAAGCTTGCTTAACTGCTACCAAACTAAGGTTTGCTCAATTGCTAACAAACCGAAGTTTGCTCAACTTCTACAGTACCCAAACTGCTATAGTACTTCAGTTTCAGTTTCGCACCAGAAGTTTAGTTGAACTCCAAAGTTCAGTTTCGCTCCAATAGTACAGAAATCTTCCAACAGCTCTATTTCTGTGTCTAACGGCTATATCATTCTTGGAACCTATAAATACAACTTCTTGAAGATCAAATACAAGCTTTTAGAAGAGGATTCAAAGCACGAGCAATCTACTTGAAGAAATTAGCTAAGTTAAGAGCAAAACCTAAAGTGTGAAGAATGAAAGAGTGGGTGCCCGGTTAGCCAACTTGTGGCTAAGGGCTTTTGTGACTCTATGTATAAACAATCTTTTGTTTAATATAATTTACACTTTTATAATGACATTGACTTTATCTTTCTTCATAATGTTATATTATGATATACTATTGTTGTTTTGATAAAGATCTTGAATATACTATAGTGTATGTAAGATGTGGTAGCACATGGGGATGGCTATATGAAACACATCTTATAGTCACTGTATATTCTAAACAGTTCCTAGTCAATTGAGTCGTCCGCAAATAAGGATAAGGATCGCTCGAGATTGAGACTAGCATTTGCGATGCCGAGTACCACGTTTCATTGGTATGGAACATAGAGATGTTCAAAGCATGCAAATGGATATTCATATGATGAATGATCGAACTATCCTATTCGGATTTTCCAAGTGGTTATCACTTATCGAGTGGATAAAGTCCGCGGTTTTGGTTGTACACCATTAGCCCATATTACTTGAAACATCATTGAGACTCTATATGCTAATATTGTACTTTGACTCGTTTACCAACTCTATTGGGGTCATCAGGTTTTGGGATTGGGTACAGTTATGACACATATAGGAGTCGATGCTTTGTTGTCAAGGATTCACCACATACTCGCGAGTGTGGATATCTTATGCGATCTGAGGAGATATTAGTGTGATGAATCTCTGGCCAGAGTACATGATGTGTTTTAGGTTACTTGGTGTTCCTAGTAACACATGCGATGTCACTAATAGATCTCCAAGATGTTATGCATAGTTATCGAATCTCGAACGACTCTCGATGTGTAGTACCCCGTAACCGAAATTGGTAATTAAGAGATTAATTATGTTAATTAAACCAATTTGGTATCTGAAGGATCGGAAGCTCCGATCAGGATCGGAAGCTCCGATCGATATTACGTCATGCATGACGTGTGGCAGGATCGGAAACTCCGATCGGGATCGGAAGCTCCGATCGCCCTATCCGAAGTCAACCAGTAAGATGTTGACATGTGGCAGATAAGGATGTTCGGAAGCTCCGATGGCAGAATCGGACGTTCCGATCGAGGATCGGAGGTTCCGATCGATGCCTATAAATATAAGGTCTGAGGCATTCATTTCTTGCCAATTCCGAATTCTCTCCTTTGCCCTCGTGGTCCTATTTTAAGGCTTTGGGTACTCTTATTTTAGAGTTGGAGTAGGATATTTGTTTTAGTATAGTCAGACAGTGTCTAACATAGTAGCGGAGCAGTGCTCGTGTTGTAGAGCAGTGTTCGAGGCTGTGGATTCGCAGCAGGGGAGTGCCCTAATTGCGGGATAGTCGCCATCAGTGGGCTGAAGACGGACGCAGGTATAGCTATGGTCTCCTTTAATTATTTAGGAGTATGCAATAGCTTAGTTAAAGCTTTTAGCGCTTATTGAATGATACATGGGTATTTGCATTGTAGACTTGATGATAGGATTGGAACCTAGAGTGGGACTACTAGGACTGCCTTAGAAAGGTACGTAAGTACTGACTGAGATTGCCAGCGGATATGCATGCTTATATGTTGCATTTATGTGTTTGCATGTTATTATTATTATGCGGCATGTGCATATCATCTTGTGCCTGTACATCTGTATATATTTCGAGATGAGCCAGTTAGGATTGCTCAGCCCTGTTAGGACGTTTGATATCGAGTACCCTTAGGTACTGATACCTCGAGGACTCCGCGGTCCGCGTTCGGGATTCGGGAATGAGTGGTCGCACACAGTGGTTAGCTACCCCGATGTGACGAGCTTATATCCCAGGCGCCAGTTTGAGCAGTTTGTATACAGTTATCCCAGATATGGATACCCGGTCATTTGCATGCATCATATTTGTATGTTTATCCGTGCTTTCGTATTGAGCTTAGAGCTCACGTCCAGTATTTTCTGTGTATCTGGATATCCTATTCTATGGGGCAGGTATAGGTGCAGGATTGAGCATCAGGAGCCTGGAGTAGCCAGTGACCTTGAAGACAGCAGGATTAGCTGTAGGTTTTATTTAAAGTAATTCGATTGGGTTGTATAAATCAAGTTTGATTATCCGGTTGTATTCTGCCGGTCTACTTGTATTTAGTCTTCCGCAGCAATTTGATTTAATGCATGCTTAATTATGCTCTTAACTCTGATTAGGTAGTGGATCCGAGTCGGGTCGCTACATTTATGGTATCAGAGCATTGCATGCAAGGGACTTAGGAAATTGATAATAAGACTTCTTGATTATCCTTGTAGGATTGATTGAGGCTAGCAAAAGAAGATTTGGTTCTTCATTGCCAAGGTTTGCGGCAGAAGTTTTTACTATAAGGAATGCAATAGTGATGAGAACACCAGTAGTAGCATATCGATAGATAGACTGACTACTGTGGACGGTTCATCATTTGATGCATTGGGATGTTGATCGAAGAACATATGGATTCCAGCCAGGGAAGACTGGAAGAGAAGATCGGTTATATCGCGTCAGATACCTCTGAGGGCTTTTTGGAACGAATGGTGTTTAGTAATCCATTTGGTTCCAGTCCTTGAAGATTCTCCACTCGTAGTTGGAGAGATTGTCAGATAGACCTTCACCAGAGAATGCCTCGAGTGCCTAAAGCATGATAGGTTTCGAGAGTGAGGTCTTTAACCTCGTGCAGAACATGGTTTTGCCGGTATGCTTGTATCGATGCTTTTGGTAGGCATACGGAAAACTTCATGTTCAAAAGCATGATTTAGATACAAGAAGAACGCTGATGGTAGATCGTGAGCAGAAAAATTTGACTGACATGCACTGACGCAAAGCATAGCTGGTTAGCTATCACGTACCATTTCTCCGAAATTCTTCGCTGGAGAACAGGTAGAGAGACTTGGACGGAAGTATGATTGTATCGATGCGTGTGTCGATTGGAAGCTTCATCCTCAAGGAGTGAAGACAAGTTCGACGACTTTAAATACTGTATTGATGTATTTGTAAAACAGTATTTCAGTTGTAATGAATCATCAGAAATTGGTTGTATCAGTTCAAGTTATTGGATGTACATTTTGTTGTATTTTGAATACTGTATGTATTACATGAGATTGTAATAAAGGAAATTGTACATAACTTGAAGTATTAGATACATGTTTTACTTATTCAAAGATTCGTGTTTGATTACAAGTAATGTTACTGAGTTTGGCTTGGAATTAGTTGACTAATCAACTAGGATAGCTCATGGATTTTGAGTAAGTCAACGGTAACGGATTGACATGGGGTTAGTCTAGGTGTCTTCCTAAGGCTGACCTAATTAGTCGTTTGACTGAGTTAGTGCCATTGATGAGGTAATTCATCTGGGAGCATGGAAATATCGATCTTTGTTTGGAATTTTGAGTTTTTGTTCTAAGTTGTTTCCTTAGGACAGTAGTCTGATTGACCTGCATAGGTTGAGACTTCGTGATGATGGGATTTCATCGGGATACCAAGTCGGGTATATGCCGAGAGTTGTGGACTAGGACCATGACTAGACATGATGGAGCGCGACCCTATGCCAGTGTTACTCTGGGAGTCTTTCGTACTTCGGAGAATTCCTGGAAGCCTTCATGCTTCAGGATTTGGCAGTGGAAAGGCTACTTAGTCTAGAGTTTTTGTAACAGTCACGACGGGGTATGACATTGGATTGGATGCCTGGTTAGGTGTCAGCGGTTTAGATATCGTCTGACTATCGTCAGAGATATTGGTTTGCAGTTTTGTCACAAGGACCAGTCTTGGAGGGATTTTCCTTGACGAGTACGTACTCTGAACAGATAGTTTTAGTCTATTGGATACTGCTAGACTAGTGGATCTAGTTGGGGTTTGGATGCTCTTGTGATAGGGGCTATCCAGGAGTTTTGGTTTGTGAAATTCCTGAAACATTTGACTCGGAGATGAGTAAGTTTTCAGCATTAATGGTTTCTTTCAGTGATAGATTATATCCGACGCTATGGATTGTACATGACTATTTGAGGCATGAGGATAGCGTGATTTATGCCAGTGTACACTTGGTGGTGATTTCAGGTGGGACGCCGCGGCAAGTAACCTCAGTCTTGATTTGTTGCAGTCTTAGCAAAAGATATAGTTATCAGGAGCAAGTTTCGCGACAGTTGGTAGTGAGTCAGTATCGATGCAAGATTGGTACTGGAGACTACTAATAGCTATTGTCTAACTTTGTCAGAGATAGGTGAGTTGAATCAGCTGTGATTCTTTTGATTCCAAGTATTTGGGGATATGCGGACGTATGGCCGTGAGATCATGATTATTGATCGAGCCATGTGAGATTTCAAATGACCAAGACCTGGCGGATGGTTGCCATAATTTGGTTGGTACTGACAAGTTGTGTGATAGTCACAACTTATCGACGAGGTCGATTGGTTGAGCAGATCAGTGATTAAGATATCATGAACCGAGAGATACTTGGGACGATACTATAAGCCGTCGTGCTTATGAGTTTGGATCCTTTAAGTAAATGTCTCGAAACAGTAAGAGAATTATTTGCATTCAGGATTCTCGGGTGGTTGAGATTTTCGGAGTGCAGTCGTTTGGACTTTCAAGTTCGATAGATCACGGGAGGTGATTGCATGTTTTGACTTTGGTAAGTCATGGCTAGTTCGATAACTCGGGTAAAGTTATCAATGGTAAGAGAAGACGTAATTGATCTAAACATTTCTTGGTATTAGCAATGGTTGACCCAGTTTTGGAAATAAAATTGTTCCATGCTATTGGATTACAGTTTTGGGAACTGTTAGCCGAATACTTGTTTAGGCATTTTCAGCAGTTTTCTCGGAGGATTTTTGTTAAATTGTGATTCGACAAGTGTTGCGGAATTCAATGAGCATTAGCAGGCCGATATCAGTTGTTTGTTCGTGGGATGATACGACAGCTGAGACTGTGTTCAGAGTCTAGTGAGATTGTTTTCGGTGATTTCCCAATACGTTCTGATGTGCTATGCCATTGAGGTGTTGGGATCGACCGAGATCTATCGGATAAATTCGTTGGTTTACCGCATGTGTCATGGATTGCGCGAAGGGTTGAGGTGAACTAGTTTTGTTCCTCTTGGTAACAAGTCAAGTGTGACTTGGGATTGTTATCTATGGTTGGATAACCAGTGTTGCGAATTCAATTGATATCTCGAGTGACGAGATAGTGGTGATCTTTAATCTAGACTACTAATGTTGTAGATGTTGCGGTCCCATCTATGTGTTCAGCATTATAGCGGTGACATTCTTTGAGAATATTAGTCAGCATTGAAGAAAATAAGTACGGAATGTAAGTCTGTCGATGCTAGGAACTTTCGGGATTGGTTGTATCTGGTCTTCTCATTAGTACGAACTGATTCTAGCAAGAGGATAGTCAGTATCAAGTGGTATACTTGACGAGGAACTATCACTGCTAAGGTTCGTAGGAACAGTGGGTATTCGAAAAGCAGTCGAGAGCACTCTATTGATCATAAGGCTCGGTTATACATCCAAAAGATCGTTCTACTTCATGGATGCCGATGGGCATTGTCAGCGATCGAGACCCAGGTTTACTTCCATATTCTGGGGGAGTGTCCAGCATGCTATGAGCACTGCTTTTAGTTTAAATACTGAATATCATCCAGAGACAGATGGTCAGATGGAGAGCGCTATCCATACCTTGGAGGACATGTTTTGGGCGTGTACTATGGATTTTTGGTTCAGTTTAGCCAGATTAGTTGTTATTGATTAAGTTCGCGTACAACAATAGGTACCATTGTAGCATTGGGAGGACACTTGTTGAGGCATTGTACGGGCGACTTGTCATACTCCATTCTTCTAGAAAGAAGTGGGGGAGACAGTATTTCTGAGAATGTCACTTTTTTCGTAAGATTCTCAGATTTAGTCTTAAAGGCAAGTTGTCTCCCAGGTTTATCGGTCAGTTTGAGATCTTGGAGAACATTGGCGATTTTGCTTATCGACTAGCTTTGCCACCGCATCTTTCCAGTATTCACGACGTGTTCCACGTATCACTGTTGCGACGGTATGTGGCGGATGAGTCTCATATTCTGTAGCGGTCTGAGGTTCAAGTGAGAAAGGATTTGACCTATGCTGAGAAACCTATTCGTATCCTGGATTATAAGGATAAGGTTTTACGGAACAAAGTCATTCCTTTGGTTTTAGTTCAGTGGCAGCGCCGAGGCACTTAGGAAACTACTTGGGAGATTGAAGAAAGGATGCGTGAAGACCATCCTGAGTTGTTTTGATTTCAGTTTTGAGTTGTATTCGGTTGTAACGTTTGATTTGAATAAGGAATGTTTCTGTACCTTGTATTGCAATCGGTACTTAAGATCTATTTTCGAGGACAAAATATCTTAAGTGGGGGAGAATGTAGTACCCCGTAACCGAAATTGGTAATTAAGAGATTAATTATGTTAATTAAACCAATTTGGTATCTGAAGGATCGGAAGCTCCGATCAGGATCGGAAGCTCCGATCGATATTACGTCATGCATGACGTGTGGCAGGATCGGAAACTCCGATCGGTATCGGAAACTCCGATCGCCCTATCCGAAGTCAACCAGTAAGATGTTGACATATGGCAGATAAGGATGTTCGGAAGCTCCGATGGTAGGATCGGACGTTCCGATCGAGGATCGGAGGTTCCGATCGAGGATCGGAGGTTCCGATCGATGCCTATAAAAATAAGGTCCGAGGCATTTATTTTTTGCCAATTCCGAATTCTCTCCTTCGCCCTCGTGGTCCTATTTTAAGGCTTTGGGTACTCTTATTTTAGAGTTGGAGTAGGATATTTGTTTTAGTATAGTCAGACAGTGTCTGACATAGTAGCGGAGCAGTGCTCGTGTTGTAGAGCAGTGTTCGAGGCTGTGGATTCGCAGCAGGAGAGTGCCCTAGTTGCGGGATAGTCGCCATCAGTGGGCTGACGATGGACGCAGGTATAGCTATGGTCTCCTTTAATTATTTAGGTGTATGCAATAGCTTAGTTAAGGCTTTTAGCGCTTATTGAATGATGCATGGGTATTTGCATTGTAGACTTGATGATAGGCTTGGAACCTAGAGTGGGACTACTAGGACTGCCTTAGAAAGGTACTAAGTACTGACTGAAATTTTCAGCGGATATGCATGCTTATATGTTGCATTTATGTGTTTGCATGTTATTATTGTTATGCGGTATGTGCATATCATCTTGTGCCTGTACATCTGTATATCTTTCGAGATGAGCCAGTTAGGGTTGCTTAGCCCTGTTAGGACGTTTGATATCGAGTACCCTTAGGTACTGATACCTCGAGGACTCCGCGGTCCGCGTCTGGGATTCGGGAATGAGTGGTCGCACACAGTGGTTAGCTACCCCGATGTGACGAGCTTATATCCTAGGCGCCAGTTTGAGCAGTTTGTATACAGTTATCCCAGATATGGATACCCGGTCATTTGCATGCATCATATTTGTATGTTTATCCGTGCTTTCGTATTGAGCTTAGAGCTCACGTCTAGTATTTTCTGTGTATCTGGATACCCTATTCGATGGGGGCAGGTATAGGTGCAGGATTGAGCACCAGGAGCCTGGAGTAGCCAGTGACCTTGAAGACAGCAGGATTAGCTGTAGGTTTTATTTAAAGTAATTCGATTGGGTTGTATAAATCAAGTTTGATTAGCCGGTTGTATTCTGCCGGTCTACTTGTATTTAGTCTTCCGCAGCAATTTGATTTAATGCATGCTTAATTATGCTCTTAACTCTGATTAGGTAGTGGATCCGGGTCGGGTCGCTACACGATGCACCAATGGTTGTTGATTCGATCGGGATATTTGGTTGAAGGGACCGTACTGTATGCTAACCATAATCTACTGGTTCTTGCAGACACTATCAGTAATACCTAGGGAATTATGGGGCGATGTTGCTAGGCGCTCTTACCATGATTCGATGGGTAAGTCGGAAATTGTTGTTCCGAGTCACAAGGAGTTGTGAGCCCACGGCTAGCTGTATTCCTGAACCATTGAGGGTTACACAAGTAATGGATTACTAAAACCCCGTAGAGATAGTTAAATTTAAAGAGTTAAATTTAATGAAAGAGAAGTTGGACTTCTTAATTAAAAGGGAGTGAGATTTCCTAAAATGACATAGGGATGAGCATTTTTGGAAATCACTGAATTCGGATTCAGAAAAATTATCTTGACTTTAAAAGATTCAGAAATGGTTTCTGTGCACATTGGTAAAATCAGTTTATCAGTCGGAGTCACGATGAATTTTATATTAATTTCTAGAACAACGGGCTTGGCTTGTTGGACTAAGTTATGGATTGTTGGCCCTAAGGAGTTAGAGTCCTAATATAATTATAACTTAATTTAGTCTAGAAATTATCTATAAATATGTAAGCAGTGTTCGAAATTCATAAGAGAGAATTCAGTCTAGAAATTTCGAACACTACATATAATTTTCAAGAGGATTTTCGAAAATTCCTCCGTCCCTTTTGGAGAAAATTCGACTTGTGATTTTTGTGAAAAATTACAAATCGAATTAACAGATCATATCTGTTTATTCTCTACGTAAAACTTCTGATTGATTTCTAGTGCAGTCAATCAGAGGGTTTCTGTTTTTCATTCGTGGACCTAATTCCGGAGTTAGATCGTAACTGTCATCGGTTCTCGGGATTTACAAGAAGAGCAGATTAAATTCTGTTGGAGTCCACAATCAAGCCTTTGCTTGACGAGGTAAAAATTTAACTGTGTTTTTATTTTTACTTGAACAAATTTAATCGTAAAAGTTTTGATACCCATATATGAAATCGTTCCATATAATAAAATAAAATTTTTAAACTTCCGCTGCACCGGATATCAATTCTTAATTGATCTGAACATGTTTTCCAACAAAGAATACGTCAGAATTCTTGAGCGTCAAAAGTTTAGTTCTTCGCACTCCATCTCACTCACATACACGAGAGAGATTTATTTCATAGATAAATTGAGTGAGAGGCTTAACACAAAGACGTTAAAGATTGTGTTTATAATCTTGGCATAAAATAAGTTAAACATTATGTGGATTGTGAGGTTGCGACCTATAATCGAGTGTGCTACGAGTTTTTGTTTAGGAAACGGGTAAGTCCTAAACTGGAGTGGGATGTTGCAAAGATTTGTAATTGTTAAAGTCTTCTAGTTATTTTCTTCCGAAGAGGAAGAAGGGGTAACGTAGGAGTATTGAAATCTTCGAACATCCATAAACAAATTTGTGTCTTTTTATTTATCGCATTTACTTTTTATTGCTATTGTTTTTAAGATGCATCGTTGAAACATTTTATGTGTTCTTCATAGACCAAAATGTTGCATTCAAAATGTTTGATAAAATACTTCAACCAAACTGTTTTCATTATTTCAACTTGTATCTTCTTCAAATGATTTACAAAGTGTTAATCAGTTTCCAAGAAGGATTATTTTAAGTGTCTTCCGCTTAGTTTGAAAACCAAATTCGATTTAATTTATCGGTGCTCAGTATTTCAAGAATCAAGCTATTGTATTTTTAAACTTGTGAATTTTTCCTCAAACCGATCATTCCTTTCAACATGTGCATGTGTAGGAGTGTTAAAGGATCAAATAGAAGCAAAAACGATTAGAAAAATCGCGAGGCAAACCCCGTGCAGCGCTGCCTGGTCGCCCAAGCAGCGGGCAACGTTTTGCCCAAAAATTTTGGTGTCGTGTTTTGATGTTCTAAATTCATGTTTATGATATTTTAAGGTGTTTTAAGTAATTTTAATAGTTCCTATTCAAAAATTTTCAAGTTTTGATGTCCGGGGCGGACGGAACGACTCACGTGAATCGATTTAGTTATGTAATGCATCTATATGCTATATTTCTTTACGAAAGCTATGTTCGCTATGAAAGACATGAATATTATGAAAAGTTATATGTGTTGTTTAATTTTATACCAGTTTTAGCATGTATAATTTTCGCACGAAAGGTTTCAAGGTTATGATGACGTTTCATGATGCATGATAAAATGATTTGATGAGGTATGTGTTCTTGTGGTAAAAGAACGAGACTGGTATTCCAGGATAAGCTCCGGAGGGACCTTTAATTTCCAAATAATGAAGGTGCGCATATTGGTCAAGGCCAGTATGAACGGTATTTGGTGCACATATTGGCCAAGACCAGTATGGACGACAAAGAGATGATGTGCACATTAGCCTAGGTTGATGTGGATGGTACATCTATATGTTTGTTGTACAAGGACCGTGATCACAATAATCCCATGTGCTCTTACGATATGTTTACCACAATTGAATGTATTTCATCACACAAAATGAAGTATTTTTATGCCCATGATTTATATGCATATGTGTTTTATGATTCAGTCACGCCAATGCATTATTTTTTCCTCACTAAGTATGGATATGTATATTCTGCTTGTTGAATCTTTAGACTCACTATACTTGAATGGTGCAGGTAATAATGCTCTAGATGACTATATTGACGAATATGGTGTCGGACTTGAAGAGGAGCAACCGGTCGGGCGAGCAGAAGATGCATGAGCGTTATGCCAAAAGATATGGTTCACTATGCACGTTTTATTTTTATTTGGAAGAAAAACAAATGCTTATTTTCAAATCCTTTTTGCATATTAGCAAACTCTTGAGAATGATTTGATTTTAAAATTGTTGACGCACAGTTTTATTTTAATGAAAGTTTTATTATTCCGCAAATTTTTTTCCGAAATTTTAAAGAATGTATGTTTAGTAGCGTCTTTGAGTTTTGGGACGTTACAGTGTCTATCTATTATATGTGATATATGAAATTGTGTATCCAATAGATAGAATTTACCTCAGTAGTACTCACATGGGTAGGGGTGAAAAAAAAAATGAAGTTTTGGTATATCGAGATTAGCTAAAAAATACAAAATTTTCTGAATTTTCGATATACCAAAGATTTCGATTCAGTATTGCATGGTAATGATACCGAATTTTTTCGATACGATAACAGTATGAAATTTAAAAATTTCGGTATATATCGAAATATCGAAATATCGAACAATGTATAAAAATTTAAATATATATATAATATTTTTAAACAATAGATTTATAAATTTTTTTTAAAAAAAATAAGGTTTTGGTATATACCAGTATGTACCGAAATCTCGGTATACCATAAACTTTCGTTATAATCGATATGCTAGTTATATGAACCGAAAGTTTCAGTACGGTATCGATATAAAATTTTCTCATACTGTAATTTTCGATACAAAATATGGTATATGTTTTAAGTACGGTATGGTATTCTACCAAAACGACATAACCAGTAGCCACATAGGTGTCCATGATGGGTGTCAGTAAAATATTATATATGTGTGTCATTTGTAAGTGTGTGCCGTACATACATGCATATATGTGTGGTGAAAGGCGAAAATGCAATGTATCGAAGCAAGTTGGTCAACTAGCTAGTATTAGTAAGCGTCACTAAATGCAATACAAATCAAACTTTGTTAGACAACAAATTGATGAGGAATTATTTCATTTCCCATTTATAACCAACGCAACTTGGGGTGACAGTACATCGTATGTGCACATACAAGTGGACACGCGCCTTAAAAATTAATTATTTATTAATAAGAAAAGAACCAATTGGTTTACAATATAAGAGTAATATTTTATGTGATAAAATAAAATGAGGATCAATTTAAATTTTTTTTGAAAATTTTTAAATAATGTGGAGTGTACAAAGAATTGCGCTTCACAATCTAGTTACAAAGAATAGGATCCATTCTCTTGAGATCATATAAATCAAATTTATTGGATTTAGACGGTCTCCATTTATATGAGGAAATCTAACCCAGTAATTAATTTTTTTGTATCATTCTAATTATATGTTAATTTTTTAGAAAGTTATATTAATTTAACATAAATCTGTAATTATTTTTTATAAACCTATTTATACAAACTTAAGTGTATTAACAAGCACATATACTTCTCAAAAAAAAAAAAAAACAAGCACATATAGATCCACGTGAATTAGTCACGAGAGTACTGATGTACTGATCATTGTTAATTAATTAAATACGCCAATTAAATTGCATTCACACATCATTTAATTAAAATATAACAGATAATCGCATATAATTATATATATATATATATAACAATTTTTGATCACCCGAGCAACCACCGTAGATTATAATTAACTACATGAGCATCAACTGATGTGACATCTTGTACATCCAATAATTAGTGAATATCACGTCATCCGCTCCTCGTATAATTAGCGACCGTGATTGTCCAAAAATCAAAACTCTTAATATATATATATATATATATATATATATATATATATATATATATATATATATAAACCAATTGCAATATGTACAAGTGACACAATGCGTATTAATGTATTAACTAATTATATATGCACATAATAAGTATAGACAAAATTATAATTGTGTATTTCATATTTACCTCATTGTGATTTCAATAATCTAAATTATCAAAGTTCGGTATTATAACTTATATTAAATTTTTTAATAAGTTTAGTTATTTTTAACATATATATAGCTAGTGTACGTATAACGTACTGATATAGTACTGCATATTTGAGCATCATTTGATCATTTCATGGCCTTGTAGATTTCGCATCAACTCGACACGTTAGAAAAAGTATCAAACTTGCCCAAAATTTTTTTTTTACAAAAAACGAGAATAATATACTAAGGTTCCGTTTGGTTTCAAAAGCCAGGCCAAAAAAGCATTTTTTTAAGTGCTTTTTATTTAATAAAGTGTTTGGCTGACCAAAAAAGTGCTTAAATAAGCACTTTTTAAGTCAAAATTAGAGCTTTTTCAAAAGCCAAAAATTATAGCTTAAAAAAGTGCTTTTTTTAAAAAAATGTCTACCAAATCCAAACGAGGCTAAGACGTACTTAAATTTCACAACATAATATATAGCACAGCAAAACCAAAAAGAGGCAGAGATATAATATTATGAAATTTTGCGAGTTTTTTTATGATAATATATTAGAAGTGTGCCTGCCCAGCACCTTCATATGACCTCAACTCTTACGACAAGAAAACAACTAAAAAAGTAGTGCTATCATTTAAATATGTTAGTCAGGAGAAATTAATACCAATGAATATACATAGATTCGTGTATTTTGGAGAAATTTGGTGGATGAGTTGCATGAAGAATTGACGAAAATGATGGTCCATTGCATGTAAAATATATTAATGGAATTTGGCTTGTGTTTGACTTTGTCTAATTAACGCGGTCAACATCGGCTTATGTTTTTTGAAAAAGTCGTCTGTTGGCTTCACCACCAGACACTACCTGTACTTGAAAATAAATAAATATATAAATCATTTTTCATTATAATTAAACTTCATTATAATCACTAAAAATTCTCATTGAATTTTCTTTCATGAAAAGTTCAAATGCTTTTATTTATTTGATTATTTTTAAAATTCAATTATTCAGAACCTTGTGGAGACTAGAGTTCAAGTGGCCATTTATAAAGAATAATTTCATTTAGACTAATAAAATTTTGATGAGAAAACGTAATACTATGATCGAATTGAAGAGATATTTCATGAAGGTCTCCCAATTTAGTGTTGGAAAATTTGTTATGGACAAATGGATGGTAAGGTTTTATGCTCATTGTCCCACATTGATAAAATGTGGGAATAAATTGCACTATATAATGTCAAAGTTTAGACAATGGGTTGAGGCCCCAAGGGGTACCCATGTTTGTTAAAGGAAGCGGACCTAGTCTAGGCTAGGTTCGAACCATAGCCACACGCGCGCCGCCGCCGCCGTTCGTCCGATCGGCCGGCTCGGCACGGTCACGGGCGTGGGCCTGGGCTGGGCTGGCTTTGACATAAATATAACTTTTTTGGACAAAAATTAATTAAATATTTTATTTGCTTCCGAATCAGTACAACCATCCAGCTCGAATCAGTGCAACTTTTCGTGTGAACGGGCACGACTTTTGGTCCGAAACAGTGCGTCCTTTCGGCTGAACAGGTGCATCTCTTCAGACCGAACCATTGCAACTCGCTAATTTCTGATTCTCTCTTCCTTCTCTTGCATATTCATACATCTGAGTTTCGAGTCTGAGTTTTTTAAACACTTTGAAGTGTTCATAGTGCTTCGATTTTGTAGTGCTACTAATCGAAGTTGATAGATAGCGTTCTATCTTGGGAGACACTTTGATCAACCCGTAAGCACCTAGGCGGGCAAATTTGTCTTAAAGATAGAGAGTTAAACTCTCGGCTCGCTATCTTCTCTGTTGCTGCGTGCGTGCTGTTGAAAGGTGATTAACAAGTTTAAGACAAATTTCGTATGATGGCTACTGATCCTTCTGCCAAAGTCACGCCGCCCTCTGTTACGCCCCCACCACCGCCCCCTGTTACGCCGCCGCCACCGGTTGTCACGACCCCTGCTGTTTCTAATGCACATGCCGAGAAACCTGAGAAGTTCTCCGGTACTGACTTCAAAACATGGCAACAAAAGATGTTGTTTTACCTCACGACACTTCATCTGGCAAGGTTTTTGAAGGAAGTGGTTGCTGTTCCGGCATCAAATGCTGACACATAAGCAAGGTCTGCATTCGATGCATGGTCTCATAGTGACTTCTTGTGCCGGAACTATATACTGAATGGGTTGGATAATACGTTGTACAGCGTATACTCTGCAACCAAGACTGCTAAAGAACTATGGGAATCCTTGGAGAAAAAGTATAAGACCGAGGATGCTGGCACAAAGAAATTTTTAGTCAGAAAGTTTCTTGAGTTCAAAATGGTTGATACCAAGACGGTGATTAGCCAAGTGCAAGAGTTCCAAATCATCCTCCATGATATAATGGCTGAAGGGATGATGATCAGTGAATCCTTCCAAGTTGCTGCTATAATCGAGAAGCTTCCTCCTTTATGGAAAGACTTCAAGAATTATTTGAAGCATAAACGCAAGGAAATGGGGCTCGAGAACTTGATAGTAAGGCTGCGAATTGAGGAAGACAATCGCAAGTCGGAGAACAAAGCTGGTAAGATACCGATGGAAGCGAAGACAAATTTGGTGGAGCCAAACGCTATGAAGAAAAGAAAGCATTTTGGAAAAGATGTGAAGCAAGGAAAGAACAAGAAATGGAAAGGAACATGCTGGAACTGTGGGAAGATGAACCACAAGGCCAAGGATTGTCGCTTACCAAAGAAGAACAATCAGTATCGAGCAAATGTTGTCCAACACAAATCTGTGCCTATTGACTTGTCTGAGATAGATCTGTCAGCAGTAGTCTTCGAGGCTAACATGGTTGATCATCCTAGAGAATGGTATATCGACACTGGAGCGACGCGACATGTCTGTGCTGACAAGGAGTTATTCTCGAAGTATACTCCTATAAGTGGAAGAGAGCTCTATATGGGTAACAATGCAACTTCTAAGATCGTTGGCTTAGACAAAGTGGTGATCAAGATGACTTCGGGAAAGGAGCTTACTCTTATTGATGTCCTTCATGTTCCGGACATACGGAAGAATCTTGTATCCGGTTCTAGGCTGGTTAAGGCCGGATTTAGAATAGTTTTTGAAGCTGGAAAAGTTGTAATCATAAAAAATGGACAGTTTCTAGGAAAAGGATATATAGAAAAGGGACAGTTCAAAATGAATGTAATGACTGTACTTCGTGATCTTGAAAGTAATAAATTTAATGCTTTGAATTACTTGGTTGAATGTTCTAATTTATGGCATACTAGATTAGGACATGTTAACTTCAACACTTTGAGAAAACTTGGAAAATTAAATCTTATTCCAAGGACTAAGATTGATTAAAACTACAAATGTGAAATATGTGTTGAAGCTAAATTAACTAAAGTACATTTTCACACAGTGGAAAGAAGTACAATATCTCTAGAACTAATTCACACTGATGTTTGTGATTTAAAGTTTGTGCAAACTAGAGGTGGGAAAAAGTACTTTATTACATTCATAGATGATTGCACAAGATTCTGTTATGTGTTTGTTTTAAGAAGCAAAGATGAAGCTCTTGAAGCATTTAAGACCTATAAGAATAAAGTTGAAAATCAATTAGGCAAAAGAATCAAGAAAATTCGTAGTGATAGAGGAGGTGAATATGTTGCTCCGTTTGAAGAATTTTGCAATGAATCTGGCATTATTCATCAAACAACTGCTCCTTATTCACCACAATCTAATGGCATTGCGGAAAGAAAAAATCGTACTCTGAAAGAAATGATGAATGCCATGCTAATAAGTTCTGGACTTTCCCAAAACTTGTGGGGGGAAGCAATACTTTCGGCAAATCATATTCTTAACAAAATTCCACATAAAAAGAAGGATGAAACTCCTTATGAATTGTGGAAAGGACATAAGCCCTCATACAAATACTTGAAAGTGTGGGGGTGTTTGGCGAAAGTAGAAATACCGAAGCCAAAACAAGTAAATATTGGACCTAAGACTGTAGATTGCATCTTCATTGGATATGCAAACAACAGTAGTGCATATAGATTCCTAGTGCACAAGTCAGTGATTCCTGATATACATGAAAATACGATTATTGAATCAAGGAATGCTGCATTTTTTGAAAACGTCTTTCCTTGTAAAGAAGGAAAAGAAAAGAGCTCTTCCAAAAGAGTTCATGAATCCACTAATGAGGAAACTCATGAAAGTGAAAAACCAAGGCGTAGTAAGAGAGCTAAGATAGCTAAAACTTTTGGTCCTGATTTTCTTAGTTATGCTATAGAAAATGATCCAAGGACCTTAAGCGAAGCGTTATCTAGTCCTGACACTCCACTTTGGAAAGAGGCCATAAAAAGTGAAATAGATTCCATCATGCAAAATCATACTTGAGAGTTAGTAGATCTCCCACCGAAAAGCAAACCATTAGGATGCAAATGGATCTTAAAAAGGAAATACAAAGCTGATGGAACAGTGGAAAAATACAAAGCAAGGTTAGTGGCCAAAGGATTTAGACAAAAATAAGGGTTGGATTTCTTCGACACATATTCCCCTGTTACGAGAATAACGTCTATTCGAGTACTTATAGCAATTGCTGCTTTAAATAATCTCGAAATTCATCAAATGAATGTAAAAATAGCATTTTTAAATGGTGAGTTAGAGGAAAAAATATATATGGCACAACCCGAAGGATTCATTGCTCACGGTCAAGAAAAAAAAGTGTGTCGACTCATTAAATCGTTGTATGGGCTAAAACAAGCTCCTAAACAATGGCATGAAAAA
Source organism: Henckelia pumila (assembly GCF_033568475.1). NCBI lineage: Eukaryota > Viridiplantae > Streptophyta > Magnoliopsida > Lamiales > Gesneriaceae > Henckelia > Henckelia pumila. The sequence continues at coordinate 144,399,115 of NC_133122.1, forward strand.
TTTGACAAAACAATGATGTCAAATGGATTTAAGATTAATGAGTGTGATAAAAGTGTTTATATAAAAGGCACACATGACTCATATGTAATTGTTTGTCTATATGTAGACGACATGCTCATAATGGGTAGTAATCATGATATCATCATGAAAACTAAGAAAATGTTGACAAAACATTTTGATATGAAAGATATGGGAGAAGCAGACGTTATCTTAGAAATTAAGATAGTAAAAGCGACTGAAGGAATTATCCTAACACAATCTCATTATATTGAGAAAGTACTTAGGAAATTCAACGCGTATGATGTTACGCCGTTAAGATCACCTGTGGATTTAAGTTTACATTTATCCAAAAATCTAGGTGAACTCGTATCTCAACAGCAATATGCAAGGATAATTGGGAGTCTAATGTATATTACAAATTGTACTCGTCCTGATATTGCATACTCAATAAATAAATTGAGTAGGTTTACAAGTAATCCTAGTCATGGTCATTGGAAAGCGTTAGAAAGAGTATTTAAATACTTAAAGTACTCAATGGACTATGGATTACATTATACCACATATCCTTCCGTACTAGAAGGATACTGTGATGCAAATTGGATATCCGACACAAAAGACTCTAAGTCCACAAGTGGATATATGTTCACCATCGGTGGAGGAGCTGTGTCGTGGAAATCCTCTAAACAAACTTGTATAGCTTGTTCAACTATGGAATCGGAATTCATAGCTCTAGACAAAGCGGGAGAAGAAGCGGAATGGCTTCGTAATTTCCTAGAAGATATTCCGTGTTGGACGAAACCAGTGCCAGCAATAATGATACATTGCGATAGTCAGTCGGCTATAGGTAGGGCACAAAGTAGTATGTATAATGGTAAGTCAAGACACATACGTCGAAGACATAATACCATTAGGCAGTTGATCTCAAATGGAGTTATCGCAGTAGATTATGTAAAATCAAAAGATAACTTAGCGGATCCGTTAACAAAAGGTTTAGGGAGAGATCAAGTAAACTGCTTATCAAGAGGAATGGGATTAAAACCTACAAAATTAAAGGATATTCATAGCGGAAACCCAACCTTGTAGATTGGAGATCCCAAGATCTTGGTTCAATGGGAAAATCAAGTTATGAAGGTTCGCATGCACTTAGAACTTTGTTCTATTCTCATTCCTAGGATAAAATTGCAACCTGTGCAAGTAGTGAGGTTAAGTTTTAACAAACTTTTAATGATTCCTATATTTTTTTTAAGAAATAGAGTATGACAGGATACTTATATACTAGGAGGTCACCTATTTAAGTGTGAAGACGGGCCGCTTCAAACGAAACACTTAAGAATCCAAGATGTTGTCCAGGGCCAAAACGGACAAAACCATGAGAACAAATAAAGTGTGAGAAAAATTATTGTGTGAATACTGTTGTCTAGGTTTACATCAACGGCTGAATAGTTCAAGACATCACGTTCACTAGGCAGCCTAGTAAATCCGATAGTATTTCACTAAGAAAGGTTCAAAGCCGCAAGCTACCTCTCCCCATACAATAATTTTCGTAAGAAACTCTGTTTTAGCATATGCATACATATTCGCATAAATCACATTCATGTGGGGGATTGTTGAAAAATTTGTTATGGACAAATGGATGGTGAATGAGACTTTATGCTCATTGTCCCACATTGATAAAATGTGGGAATAAATTGCACTATATAATGTCAAAATTTAGACAATGGGTTGGGGCCCCAAGGGGTACCCATGTTTGTTAAAGGAAGCGGACCTAGTCTAGGCTAGGTTCGAACCATTAGCCACACGCGCGCCGCCGCCGCCGTTCGTCCGACCGGCCGGCTCGGCACGGTCACGGGCGTGGGCCTGGGCTGGGCTGGCTTTGACATAAATATAACTTTTTTGGACAAAAATTAATTAAATATTTTATTTTGCTTCCGAATCAGTGCAACCATCCAGCTCGAATCAGTGCAACTTTTCGTGTGAACGGGCACGACTTTTGGTCCGAAACAGTGCGTCCTTTCGGCTGAACAGGTGCATCTCTTCAGACCGAACCATTGCAACTTTTCGGTCATGCATGCATCGAAGGGGTGCAACCGTCCGAGGCAGCTTTTCAACGTCTATAATTAGACGCCATATGCATTCATTTCAACTCGCTAATTTCTGATTCTCTCTTCCTTCTCTTGCATACTCATACATCTGAGTTTCGAGTCTAAGTTTTTTAAACACTTTGAAGTGTTCATAGTGCTTCGATTTTGTAGTGCTACTAATCGAAGTTGATAGATAGCGTTTTATCTTGGGAGACACTTTGATCAACCCGTAAGCACCTAGGCGGGCAAATTTGTCTTAAAGATAGAGAGTTAAACTCTCGGCTCGCTATCTTCTCTGTTGCTGCGTGCGTGCTGTTGAAAGGTGATTAACATTTAGTCCCATGTTGCCAATTACTTCATTCCCAATAAGAAGTTGGGATCGGAACTGAAAATGGTAGCTCGTACGATGTAACGAGCCATGACGCGAGCATCGCCACGGCGTTCATCGAGGGGGTTGCCAGTTGCCACTAGATATGATCTGGCGAGGAGTTTTCGTTGACATTGGTCGAAATTTGAATGGGGTGAACATGTTGAGCCACAAGGTTTGTGTATAAATTACATATTCGAGTTCAAACTCGATCCAACTTGTAATCCTCTTCTTTCCCGTCCACAATAATACATGCAATCTCAAACCAACCTTGAAAGAGAAGTATATATTGACTGGGGAAAAAGATCATGTTTTTAGGCAGATACACAAGATTTCCACTTATTCAAGCTGTGTTGCTTTATTCGACTTCGACTTTTTAAGTAGTAAGAATTGGAGGATAGAAATCAGCTCTACTGCCAAGAACTTTAGCCTTGGTGTCCGGGAAATTCTCCAACCCCGGCAGCTCCGTGACGCTTCCATCTGACGATATGCCAATGGGGTAACTCAGCAAATGCCCAGGCAAGTCACGTTCGAGGGCTTCGGACGCGTAAAGATCCCAGTTTCTTTGAGCCAACTGGTTCACTTTTTGTATGCATTCCATGCTTTGTGGATATGAAAAAGAGTTATCCAGCAAGCCAAGGTGCTCGTACCACAACGCCATACGAAAACCGTGAATTTGGCCTCTTGCTGGTTGGTTGTGAGCTAGGTGGTATGGTTGGTATGCTCCCATTGCGATTTCGGAATCCCTTGCACCATCCATGGATCTTTGGTTGATGTTGGCAGATCCTATGATTATGTATTCGTCATCAACTGTAGAAACAAAAGGAACCATTTTCAGGATCCAAAAATCAGCAAAATCTTCAGCTGTGGGATCAAATATTGCTATGAAAAAAAGTAAAAGTTATAGTAGTCACAAAAATGAACATGGAGCAATTGAGTTGGGAAAGAAACACTTTACCAATGATCATCTTGGCATGGACATAGATCATTCCCCTCCTAGCTTGCTGAGCTCTGCTGTAATCTGTATCAGGTTCTGGTTTTTCTGAAGGCTCGTATTCTCCGCTCAGCTTCGTTTCTCGGTTACCGAGGCAAAAGAATGTCAAATAATCCTTAGGATCAGCAATAATCCCTTTCGATTTCAGGGCTTGAACTATATCTGTGTACATCATTTCCATAGTTCTCCTTTGCCAGTCCAATATAACCTGAACCGATGAAGTTTCTGGGAACCCCTCGGGCCACATCGGAATCACAACGTATACCGTAAATCTTTCCCCTGCTTCAATCTTATTCACAATCTTCAATGATAGTTCTTTTGGGATCACGTGTAAAGCACCTATGCTTTCATCACGGATATCCTGCGAGTACCATGAAAAAGAGCTTCCTAGGAAGTACTGATTCTCAATGTATATGAAGTCTTTTGCGCGACGAATGGCATGGATATACGCGTCTTGAATGCTTCTATCAATGATGTTATCCTTTCCACTGATTAGGCCAGCTTGCGCTGCTTTTTCCGGTGAATCGGGGAAACCAAAAGCCGCGCCACCATCAATGGAACGAAAGACTTGAACGTTCCATGTTTCTGGATCATCTGGGAACGTGACAGGAGACGGTGGAATTATGATTTGCTGAAGTTCTTCAAGCTGCAGAAGCACGTCTTTCACACCTTGTTTCCTCCACCGTTGCTCAAAGTTGTAGAGAACATCCCACGCGGAGGGACCTTCTAACCGGCAATGGATGTCATGCCAGGGCTCCCTTGGACCACCTTTTTGAATTGTGGCACCAGTAAAATTCGCTTGATGGAAATCGTCGTGATGGGCCGTGTCTAAAGTCCTGAAAAGGGAATGAAATTGTGTGTCGTATCTCCCATCACAAAGATCAATGCCGCCCACAAAACTAACTATCCTCCTCCGGCTTTCATCCCCGTTAGGCATGGCACTATCCACAACCACAATCTTCTGGTGATGAGTAAACATTGTCCCGATTTCAATATTCTGAATTATGCTACGACCATCATCTGGATTGCGAGGGCACAGCACACAGTGCACATCAGTGTTTCTAAAATACTCCCCTGTTTCCTCATCATGAGTGGCCATTAATCCGTCTTTCTTGAGCATCCCAACAGAGGTTCTGTCGTCCCAGACGAGCATCAGGACCCTCACACCTTCACTAGCTCGTTTCTTGAGAAGTTCGCCAATAGTCATGTCTCCTCCTGGCTTTGGGCGCCTCATGTCACGTACCAATGTGATCTCAGTATAAACAGACCAGCCCGTTATGTAAATCAAGTGCTTCGCGTTAGTTATGGCATCAAAAATGTCTTCCCAACACCGGTGAGGCTCATAGAAATTCCCACCAGATAATGGAATCTTGGGGATGAAATGATCAGGGACATGAGCATCTTGATAAAGTGTAACCTTGCACCCTCGTCTCTGCGGGAAAAAAGTGAAGGGTACACCAGGATACTTGGGACTTTTCACTCCTTGAGCCCAACAACGTTCCCTAGCAACATCAAAGAACTGCAACTTGACATGAATCTTAGAGTGACCATGTATTGGTTTGTTTTCAGTGTTCAAGATTTCGAGCCATTCATCGATTTCTTCACCACGAATCAAATCCGAAACAGGCACGTAGGCTCTCCCGATAAGTTCTGCTCCAATAGGGTTGTCCATCTTGACAGTGAATATTACATTGGAAGCCATGTGAGCACAGAAAATGTGGAAAGATTCATACCAACGAGGATTCGAGTGCTCGTTCAAGAGTAATCTTGTTCTGCCAACTCTTGCCTTTTCTACATCGATTGTTGCATAGAGCTTTGAACCTGTTTTCTTGAATCCAACAGCTCCTTCAATGCCTTCTACCACCTACATTTTTCAAAAACAACTTGTCAATGCATATGCACTAAAAGACTTATGGTTTACATGGAATCTAATTTCCGCAGAAAATATAAATTAATGTGATTTTTTATTTTGTGACTTATGATCTCAACACCAGTATGTTCTCAATTCATTTGGCAAAAGAGCATTTCAAATGGTTTACAATCTACGAAACCGAAAAATAGGAAGAAGAAATGAAAAAAGTTTCAATTGCTAGTTTACTTTAAAGTGTGATCTTCTTCTTTTCTTTTCTTTTTTTTTTTTTTGGAGAAGTGTGATCTTTTAGTTTTGGAAAAATTGGTTTTTTTGGTTTGTTATGTTGGGTTCTTTGCGATTTTGATTATCCAAATTAAGGTTTAGGCTTCGTTTGGTTTGAGTGATATGATAAATAATATATATATAAGTAATGTAATGTAATAAAAAATAATTAATTAATGATAGTGAATATAGTTTTTGATTTGATAGATAGATTATAGTTTATTTGATTTGATTTATTAAATTTTATATACTAATGATAAATTATTATTTTGTCATTTTAAGAATAAATAAAATATGAATAAATTATTTACAAAGGGTAATATAGTAATTTAAATTCAATGATTTGATTAATGTAAGATAAATAATTAATGATTTGATTGATTAAATAAATAATTAATAGATGGATAATTAATATGTCGAGAAGAACACGAGATTGAATAAGATAATTTTTCATTGAATGACAACTTTGATAATTTGTTTTATAGTTCTAGTCATTTTTTCTATGGAAGCACACAACAAAAAAGGAACAAAATTGGGGGAATGAAAAACAAAGATATTGGATTAAACCAAAATTTGAGAACACATAGAACTAAAATCACAAACATAGACAAACACAAAGGACCTAAATTTCGATTTTACCTTTAGTTTTCTTCTACACCTTTCAAATTCCCAGAAAATTATTTAATTCACTGTTTAATCATCATAAATAAAAATGCATATAAATCACCAATTATTTCCAATAATTTAATATCCAAACATCTAGCCTTTGACACAAAAATTTCGAATCTAAATCTCCTCCCTGGACTCCAAACTTCTAGATATATTGCTCGAATCATTTCCGTAGATGTAAGTTATATTCCCCAAAACCAAATATGTCCCAAATAGAACATTAGTCTCAGGCAAAAAAATTACAATAAAAAAACATGAAGAAGAAAAAAAAAACCCGACTCAAAATTAAGTGCAAATAACATTATATTCATCCCAATTAGCACTAAAAATCTTCTGGTTCCAAAATCAAGAAACCATATTATTATCTTCATTATTTTATATAGAGACTGTTAGTTCTCTCCAGGCCACTTATATCTCCAGTACCCAATCTGGGATGCCTGAAACTTAACTTCACTTGCCAAATGACTAAATAACTTAATCAAATAATTAATTAACAATAAACTTTTCCCTCTTACGTAATATATAAATATATACATACTCCTCTGGGAAAAGCAGAAATACCTTGTGAAAAAATTTGCCGACGGATCCGAAGTGTAGCTTGTCGATCTCATATATTGTGGCATGAAGATCTCCATGAAGTAAAATTTGAGCCATTTTCCTTTACTTCTCAACAGCTTGCTTACTTCAATTGTTTCGAGTTTGATCCCCGATCGATTATTTATTTTGCAGTTTTCGATTGCTGAAATCTATAGTTGACATTAGCTTTTCATCTCACACCTACACATATATATATATATATATATATATATATATATATATATATATTAATAAATGATTAAATTATTTCTCACCTCTTTATGACTATATATTTTGACCGATCAAATCGGTTAATATATGTAACTCAAGTTTAATAAATAGTAATATAGTATATATACATATGTATGATTTCAAATACATGGTTTTTTTTATTCAATTTCAAATCTAACCGACACTCTTTATCAAGTTAAGCATTTTAAGGTGAATAATGCTATAGGTACAACATATATCGTGTACAACGATATTTACAACAAATATATCGTGAGATTTTGCTATTATATCGCGATATTTTACATTCAATTTTTCATGAGATTTTGATAAATGAAATTTTTGTATTGATTTTTTTGTATTGTACAAATTGATGTACAAATTTGGTTGTACATGTAGCATTGCTCTTTTAAGGTATTGTTTAGGAGAACTTTTAGAAAATAATTCTCAGTTTTTCCTTCACAAATATTGAAATTTTATGAATTTTTATTAAGAAAAGACTGAGAAGTGCTTCCTAGAAACTCTCTCAAACACTACCTAAATAGTTTTGTTATGTTGAGTCTCATTTGAAATATCCTAATCTTTCACTCGAAATAAAATCCTTTCCGGTTTCATCCAAATACAACCTCAACTTATTCTTTAAATTTTGATTTTGACAAATTTTTTTTATAAAGATTCATATGAAATTGAAGCTTAAGATTTTTGTGATGAAGTGGGAGAACACATCATCTGTATTATGAACGTTCGTTATTGTATTTGGGTCCCTACGACTTACACTTGTCCAATAAATTTGGGGGTTTTCTGGATATTATAATTTGGGGAAAGCCAATAAAATTTCTCCTCGTGGTCTTTGGGCTTTCAAATTCCATGGTGATGGTTTTTGTCGGCGTGTTGTTGGAGGAATGAAGTTTTATTCGATCTCGAATTTAATATCTTGTTTCGAATTTATATTAGATGAATCATAAGTCTTGACGGAATAAGATTCTTTTAATTAGAGATGTTTTAGTTTAGTAAAAGATTCAAAATATCTTCTGGCATTTATGTACTATAATTGAAAGTACTATGTCCGATAGAGTTTTGTTCATGCCACCTGCATGGTAGTATCCTGCGGGTGACGTGTAACCCCATGATTGGTCAAAATCAATGGGTCTCATGTGGGGTCCACTGATTTTGACAAATCATGATCCGCCACGCTACCTCCAAGGCACTACCCTGGGGTAGCATCGACCTAACCGTACGATAAATATCCGTTCAAATCAAAAGGTTTTAGAATTATGTAATTCTTAAATCTAGAGAGATGTTCTAAAAATCATTATTTTATGTTATATATGAAGTATTTCTGCTCTATATAAAAACTCACATAATCTAATAATATTGAAATACAGTAACGCTTCTCGTAGACTAACTCTTTAAGGATAATTTGATAATGTTAAAGTTCAAAATTTCAATTCATTATGAAAATATTAAATGCATATTTTTCATTTACCAATCACACAGGTTTCTTGGACACTACCGACTACTCATTCAATAATTTTTTTTTTTGACGGTAATTCAATAATCTTTCTTATTAAAGGTTGCATTTGTATTCTCAAAGCATTTATGACCCACCAAAAACAAAGTTCCACGTGGAAAGATATATATGGTTTAAAATTCAATAATTTGAGTAGTCTTCTCGTTTTGATTAGTTGAGAGGCTAGTACTGTTTTACGAATGAGGGTGAGCCACTTGGTAATCAAGTAGCCATCTCTGTCTTTCTAACAGGGATAATTTTTAAATATATCTTTTTAGTTTCGTTATTGAGTCAATTATATTCCTTTTGTTTTTCGTATCCTGAAAATATTATTTTTCAATTAAAAAATGTCTCGAACATGTCCTTGAAACTAAATAATATCTATTCTGCCCTTTATTTCCCAATTTTATTAAAGTTATGCATAAGCCCATCATGCTTCCGTAAGATTAATTAAAATTAAATACCTCTTTGACCATAGTGTCGTCGGGTCATACCTGCCGAGTTTTACGAAGTGCTCCTCACACTCAACCACGCAGTCGCAACAGATGGTTTTTGCACAAGCTCCTTCAACGACACCCAGCACAGGCTTAATTCGTTTTCTACCTTAAGGCGTATGGTATATAAAACTAATTATAAAATATAAGCATGGATGAACAAAAGACTTAGAAAATTTATTCAGACAACGTATTATTACATAAATCAACCTCCTTTGAAGAGGAGGAGATAACTAGTTTAGCTACTCATAGTAGCCTTGTTCTTGAAATACATAAAACAGAAATTTAACACAAACTCAGAAAGAGAAATATTACAATAATTTTTATTTCGTAAGAAAACTGAAGGGAATGATCGATGTCTTCAGCTTCCTCAAAATCCTGTATTTATAGCCGAAGTTCCACTCGTTTCACCGAGAAACTTCAGGGAATCTTATAGTTGTCTTGAAATCTTTATGTCATTATTGATGACATCTTTTGCTAGTGGGAGAGTCACATGCCCGATGGCATCTTTTACTAGTGGAGGAGTCACATGCTTGACTTTTTCTTTTGGATTTATTCTCCTCACATGCCTTCTTTATTGTTGTCGAGGCATCTTTTGCTTTTGCAGTGGGCCCCTGGGAAAATGCGGTTTTGGTGGTCCCTGTCCACCTTTACTTGTCTCGGAAAAATCTTTTCGATCCGTTCGTGGTTTGAAGGTTTTTCCGAATTCTGGCTCCTTCTGGTTTGGACATTCTGGGCAGATATTCTCTGACCATGTGAGACCCCATTTCTAATCCTCTAATATCGAATAATTAAACATAATCGAACACAATAAGCCGCGAAAAACAAATCAAAATTTATTTTTATTTTTTTTTTGAGCCTCGCGCCCGCGCGAGGTCATCACCTCGAAAGCACAGGCTACACGAGCAGAGGCTCACGCCCGCGCGAGAAGGGAGCTCGCGCGCGCGCGGGCAAAATCTCCCGAGCCTCTTCAATCTCCTCGCCCGCGCGCGAGGTGATGCCTCGCCCGCGCGCAGGCAAAATGGGCAGAGGGGTCGAGGAGCTTGCAAAAAACAACCAACAAGGCAATTCTAAACATTCCAAGTTCAAACATAATACAAATCAATATTTAGAACATGTCAAATCTAGGTTCTGCCCAAAATACAATAACCAGTCGAGTTTTATAAATGAGTTCCACCGACTCAACAAAACTAATATAATTTCAAATAGACTCGACCCTACGACACGAAGTCTCACTTCTATCAATCTCACCCCAAGCTAACCAGGACGACTCGGTCCAGCTCCTGATCCTCCTGTTGCCAAGTTACACATACAAAACAAAGACAACAGCCGGAATAATCCGGTTAGAAATATAATTTCTAAGTAAAAGAGACAAAACATGCATATCAAATAATATATCGAACGCGATATATGAAATAACCAAACAATAGTTCCAATAGCATGTCAATAACTCCAAATCAATTGCATAAAGTGCAATGCATGTCTTTAAAACAAGGATTATCAAGTCTGGATAATCACAAGGTAAAAGTTCTCTTTTCTCAATTGGGATCCCGAGGACAAAATATCACCAACACACCGACTCTCCCGATCGAGGTGGACGGTGCATATTTTTCTCCTCTAGACTCTGGGCACATATAAAGAGTGTTTCTCGACAATTGGTAAAAATCTGCTAACCAATGTCACTCAACTATAGTCCACAGAATATCTAACTCTTCTGGGCCTCTCTTTCCCGCAAAACAAAGGTAATTGGCTCAATATGAATGCAATGCAAATCAAAACTCATTCAACTAATTCCAGTAAAATAAATAACATATAATTCAAGAAGCATGCAAGTATGTGATTTTTCCTAGGACACTCGAATCATTCCGGATTCGAGTTAATCGTCCTATACCATTTCAAAGTCGTCTTTTACCTCTTCTTTGATTGACGTAGCTGAAATACGGACAAGCTACAAGCACAAAAGGCTCAATCAAACATCATTCGATTCAAGTCAAAAAAATAAAGTAACCTCGATATCAAACCTCGATCAATTCGTCAACGATTCGAATTCTGTAATTTCTGGACTCCAAAATCCGTAACTGAATCTGAAAGGAGATATAAAAGAATTCCAATGTCAATCCATCCAAATCAACCATTCAAACTCAATTTCAACTTCTAAATCCAAAATCTTATCAATATAAACGATTGATATTCCAAAACTCAAACTGGCGGCATAACGGCTGTAACTGATCAAACCGGAAATACAGACAGTATAATATCAATCCAATAAACTCAAATCAACTATCAAACCCAAAAATGGCTCAAACCCAACAAATCTCCAAAACCCAAATTTTGAATAATCTTTCAAAAATCAAAACAATTCCGAACGACGCTCAAATTCAAAACTGACTGAGAATAAAAGATCAGAACTCTGCCAAGAATAACATACTCGAAACTCAGTCGATTCTAACAACATCCGAAAACAAAACGTATCTGATCAGAGAAATACTTATGGTATAACGGAGCTCTCGCTGCCGTGATCGCTAATCTGCCTTCAGAATTAAATTCCAACGGACGGATCGACCGAAAATCGAAATCACAAAGCTTGGAATGGGTTTGGGGCGTCGTCTATGGAGGAGAGAGGCGAGGGAGAGAGGAAGAAGAAGGAGAGGGAATGGAGAAAAAAAGTCAAAAGCCCATTAAATATCTAACAATCTCCATTTTTTCATTTTAGTCCCTGAAAAATTTAAAATTTGCAAAAAGGATCCTGATCAAAATCAAGTCGGCTCTTGAACTCTGAAATCTCCGATTAACTCAATTAAGCTCAATTAAGATAAATTCGGGGCGTTACAATTCTCCCCCTCTAAAAATAGATTTCGTCCTCGAAATCAAAACGGTTCAATATCATAAGAACTAGATAGAGTCAAGACTGCAATAAAGATTCTTCTCTCAGGACTAACCCTGAATTTGCTGCTCCAAAAAAACTCTGTTCTTCTAACTGCTTCTTCAAATCCGTAGCAACTTCACTGCACTAATACAAACTGAAACTGTTTGTCTCAGAACTGTTCTGATTCAGGTCGAAACTCTGAATTAGTCATCTCAAGCAATTTGTCATCTCAACAAATCCGGCCTCATCAGTTAAAGAGCTAAAGAAATTCTGATCTGGTAACCCAACAACAAGGATTCGGTGATAATCCGCATCAAAAGACGGAAAATACTACGTGAAAACCAGAAAAAGACGGAATAAACAAGTCTGTAGGAAAGATCGCCCATCATCTCCGGACTCTAATGATATTCAAACAATCTCAGAGACTATTTATCTCTCTTCTCATCTCTGACAAATCTTTCTGAAACTCGGAGTCTTCCGAAATATTCGATCTTTCCGACCAAAATAAAAAAATTCTGCATCTAAAATCTAAAAACTCCGATCGCTTAGTCCAAGTCATCTTCATTCTTGACACAAAATCATCAACTGATCAAAACCTCGAAACAATTCTGGTCCCAAAACAGGTGATTCAAAAGAAGAACCATCCCAATACAATGGAGGTTTTCAATTCTGCTCGTACAACTCGTCAAAAGATTCCATGCAGATAATCATCTGATAGTTTTTTTTTGTACAAGAACTTCATAAAAGTTAGCGACACTCGCCAGCTAGCGCAAGAGTCAAGCACCATGCTTCAGATTTTCCCCTCCCAGGATCAGAGAGTTTCAATATCTTCCTCTCATTCGAACCATGGACCTTCAGGATCGGTACCATGATTTACCAAGTCTGGTTAAGGTTGAGCTTAAGAGAGGGCATCGACTGCTCATACAAAAACTTTTCCTAAACAAGAGGCAAATCTCTAATCCATATCATCTGTTCTGGATGTCCGTTGTTCTGAGGATAATCACTGAACTCAGGTGTACTAGAATAACAAAAGTCTCTTCGAAGACTATACCAAAAGAAAGGCCATAACCAAGATCTCTATCTAAAATGACCAAATTCGACATTCAATCAATCTGACAAAAGTTCTGACAGAAACACTAACATCTGATCATGTCTGAGAACCATTCTGTAGGGAATACAATAGCAGATTCATCAATCGGTCAATCAAACTCGGATGGCAATTCAAACTCAGACTGACCGGTAGCTTTGCAACAACACCTGTCGAAAGTTCCCAATTCTATTCTGAAATAATAAACTGTACCACCGAAATCAGATCTCTCTCTCAGCTACCAGCTGTGGACAGTCCAGATTATCAGTAGTTATTCTTTAAACTTACTTCTGCATCTGTTCTGAAAAGATCAATCCCTCAATTCTCTGAATATCCGTCTGTCATCTGAAAGAATACTGAATAACTCAAAAGTTCCGATCTCTAGAGACTCTGCTTTCTCGAAACATCTGACGTAACAAAACAATTACTCCCAACATATGATCTCGGTACTGAACTGAAACTCAAACTGTAACCCAATCTGAATTTCTTCAATGAATTCTCATACCTGCTTCAAACTCAAAATCGAAACTGTATCAATCGTTACTCTAAGAGAATTACCGATAGTAGATAAAATAAAAACATATCTTTCGGCTTAGAGCAACAGCTGCTGCATTCGATATCCCCGGAATGAAAAGATTCCAATCAGAAATTCCTCAGTACTTCTAATCATCTTCTCTTTCTTATACTCAGTCTGTACGGAAAATTATTACTACAGCTACCAACATCAGGGAAGATTACGGAAATTTCCTCATAAGAAAAGCGATACAGATCTTCTAATCAATAAGATCGCGACGAGATCAAAGTCCAGATTCAGACATTGAGTCTCGAGCGTCTTCAGCTGTCTCGATGCTCAGGCTAATAAATGATTCTTCCAAACAAGAATAAACCTCAAATCTCAATAAGAAAAAGTGCAAAGCACCGTAAGGTATGCAATACAGAAGAATAAAGAATTTTGAAGCGCTGGTCAATCTCTTATTCAAATCTATAAGAACTGGTATCATAAGATTAAGTCCAGACATAAGAATATATCCTGCTGAGTAATCGGCTTTACGAACGATAAGAATTTCTCACAGAATCTGCGATAGGACTCAAACATCTTCAAATTCTAAGTAAAGACGTCGATACAGATCAATTCATTTTGTGCCGGTCGTAAGGTGATCAACAGAAATTCCACCTCCAGATAACATGGTTGATAAGAACACCTCAAACCAATCAAAATTCCGTCGGTAAAATAGTGTATCACTGCTCAGCATGCAATCAGCGATCATCAACCAAGAATCTAAAAGATCAGTACAACTCTTCAAATGGATGAGAAATCCACCGATCGAAAACTTACGAATTCATCTAACATCTCTGATAGATTGAGTTCAAAGGGTCTATAAAACTGAAGACGAGTTTACAATTCAAACGGTACTACAACAGAATCAAAGCGGCCATACCTCATTCCGAATCCACTCTTCCATACCTCTTTCTTACTACTTTCAAATAACGATGTCTGATCTCAAGTCGTTACTGAAATTAACTTCATAAATCAGAGGCAATCCCGGAATCTCATCTGGCAATACTAGCAAACTCTCTAACCACTGATTTATCAACCAATTCGGGCTAGATTCTAAGACATCAACTGTATACAAAGAGAATTCCTCCGTACAATTCTGAAATCAAGCGATCATACAACAGACAAAAGCAACTATGGAATGCAAAAGCTCAAAAGGCAGAGGATGCATCATAGTAATATCCTCAGTTAAGAACAAGGAGCGTAACAGAACTATCAGAATAAGAGCATAAAATCATACTCAACAATTACCTGTTGTGTCATCATCGGGTGCAACCCAAGTCTGCGGATCCTAATGGAGAGAAAGATTCAATGAGCCTCTAGGCCGATTCTCGTGCGGCGGTTGAAATGAGGGAACTACACGAGCTTATCCCTCCTGTTGAACCATCGGTCTAAAAGAACTCCCCGACTGAGACCCCCTGGTATAACGCTGAGGACATCTCCTAGCAAAGTGTCCTGGCAGATGGCAGATATTGCAGCATCCAGAAATCCCAAGGCAATGCTCACTGAGGTGTTGACCTCCACAGTTATTGCAAGATACACCGAAAGATCCTGAACTATGTCCGGAACCAGACTGTTTCGATCCGCTAGAGCTGGAAGAATTACTCCCATACTTCTTGAATGACCGTCCTCTCGGTTGCAAATGATCTCTAGTGGTACTCCCTCTGTACACGGTCGGTTTTTGGAACGGAATCTGCCTAAGAATTTCAGCTTTGAACAAACTCCACAAAACAACCAAACCTTGATTCTCTAATGCCTTCTTCCTAGAAATCCACCAAATTTTGGCAGTCCCTTGCAGTTGGTACATAACTAACCGAATTCTACGGTCATCGTTGTATTCAAGAGAATCAAATAACTGGTCGATTTCTTCTAACCAATTCACACATTCCACTGCACTCTCTGAACTTCTCAGGGTTGGGGGTTGAAAGGTCTGGAACCTCATCAACAAGGCTTCCATCGGTGTTGGAGTAACGTCCATTCTTCGGTCGTAGAACAACCTCGTTCAATCGAATTTCGATACGAAATGTTCCTGTTCAAAAATTTATCGAGGAACGCATATTTCAAATTCGAGAGCATTAGGACACAACATCTCAATCTCAACTCAATCATCTCGTGTCCATAATCTCTATTCAATAATTTTCTTCTATCTCAGAAATATTCAGTTGCAATTGAGAAACAATTACAGTTTATATTCCAGATAATTCATGCTTCACAAATTAAACCTCAAAATCATGCAGTCCAAATAATCTTCACGTAATAAAGCATGCTTGCATGGTATTTAAACAAACAATTAAATAACTCAATCACGTGCGAGAATTCAATTCATGCGAACTCGATCTACCCTGCTCACTCTAATTCAGTCCAAGAAACTTATCGCTCTGATACCACTTAATGTGAGACCCCGTTTCTAATCCTCTAATATCGAATAATTAAACATAATCGAACACAATAAGCCACGGAAAACGAATCAAAATTTTTATTTATTTTTTTTTTTGAGCCTCGCGCCCACGCGAGGTCATCACCTCGCGCGCGCGCAGGCTATGCGAGCAGAGGCTCGCGGAGATGCTCGCGCCCGCGCGAGAAGGGAGCTCGCGCACGCGCGGGCAAAATCTCCCGAGCCTCTTCAATCTCCACGCGCGCGCGCGAGGTGATGCCTCGCCCGCGCGCAGGCAAAATGGGCAGAGGGGTCGAGGAGCCTGCAAAAAACAACCAACAAGGCAATTCTAAACATTTCAAGTTCAAACATAATACAAATCAATATTTAGAACATGCCAAATCTAGGTTCTGCCCAAAATACAATAACCAGTCGAGTTTTATAAATGAGTTCCACCGACTCAACAAAACTAATACAATTTCAAATAGACTCGACCCTACGACACGGAGTCTCACTTCTATCAATCTCACCCCAAGCTAACCAGGAAGACTCGGTCCAGCTCCTGATCCTCCTGTTGCCAAGTTACACATACAAAACAAAAACAACAGCCGGAATAATCCGGTTAGAAATATAATTTCTAAGTAAAAGAGACAAAGCATGCATATCAAATAATATATCGAACGCGATATATGAAATAACCAAACAATAGTTCCAATAGCATGTCAATAACTCCAAATCAATTGCATAAAGTGCAATGCATGTCTTTAAAACAAGGATTATCAAGTCTGGATAATCACAAGGTAAAAGTTCTCTTTTCTCAATTGGGATCCCGAGGACAAAATATCACCAACACACCGACTCTCCCAATCGAGGTGGATGGTGCATATTTTTCTCCTCTAGAATCTGGGCACATATAGAGAGTGTTTCTCGACAATTGGTAAAAATCTGCTAACCAATGTCACTCAACTATAGTCCACAGAACATCTAACTCTTCTGGGCCTCTCTTGCCCGCAAAACAAAGGTAATTGGCTCAATATGAATGCAATGCAAATCAAAACTCATTCAACTAATTCCAGTAAAATAAATAACATATAATTCAAGAAGCATGCAAGTATGTGATTTTTCCTAGGACACTCGAATCATTCCGGATTCGAGTTAATTGTCATATACCATTCCAAAGTCGTCTTTTACCTCTTCTTTGATTGACGTAGCTGAAATACGGACAAGCTACAAGCACAAAAGGCTCAATCAAACATCATTCGATTCAAGTCAAAAAAATAAAGTAACCTCGATATCAAACCTCGATCAATTCGTCAACGATTCGAATTCTGTAATTTCTGGACTCCAAAATCTGTAACTGAATCTGAAAGGAGATATAAAAGAATTCAAATGTCAATCCATCCAAATCAACCATTCAAACTCAATTTCAACTCCTAAATCCAAAATCTCATCAATATAAACGATTGATATTCCAAAACTCAAACTGGCGGCATAACGGCTATAACTGATCAAACCGAAAATACAGACAGTATAATATCAATCCAATAAACTCAAATCAACTATCAAACCCAAAAATGGCTCAAACCCAACAAATCTCCAAAACCCAAATTTCGAATAATCTTCCAAAAATCAAAATAATTCCGAACGACGCTCAAATTCAAAACTGACTGAGAATAAACGATCAGAACTCTGCCAAGAATAACATACTCGAAACTCAGTCGATTCTAACAACATCCGAAAAACAAAACGTATCTTATCGGAGAAATACTTACGGTATAACGGAGCTCTCGCTGCCGTGATCGCTAATCTGCCTTCAGAATTAAATTCCAACGGACGGATCGACCGGAAATCGAAATCACAAAGCTTGGAATGGGTTTGGGGCGTCGTCTATGGAGGAGAGAGGCGAGGGAGAGAGGAAGAAGAAGGAGAGGGAATGGAGAAGAAAAGTCAAAAGCCCATTAAATATCTAACAATCTCATTTTTGCATTTTAGTCCCTGAAAAATCCAAAATTTGCAAAAAAGATCCTGATCAAAATCAAGTCGGCTTTTGAACTCTGAAATCTCCGGTTAACTCAATTAAGCTCAATTAAGATAAATTCGGGGCGTTACAGACCATCTTCCGATATGAGCCATGTTACAAAACTTTCGGCGAGTTACTTTACTCCCCGTTAGCTTGTTGTTCCACAAAAAGTTCCTCTTCTTTTCGAAGAGTTCTTTCGCAAAAGCCGTAGTTTTTCCTGTCATTGTGTTTAACAGGAATGATCCGTTCACAGAATTTTGATAAAATTTGAACGGAAACTTGACCTTATCCATCTCGGTGAGACAAACCCAAATGCCCCATGCCCTTCTGGTTGAGATTTCATTTTCTCCAAAAGTGGACACCAATGGTATTTCTTCAGATATAGGATCCTTGATAAATCTTTGATTATTCATGTCAGGTCTCCTTAGCTTGATGAAATGAAAGGGCTCGTGTGATCCTTTCCCTATTGGTTCTGGAGCTGCACTAAAGAAGTATAACTCGAGCACATCTCCTCTGGACAAATGATCATTATTTGCCCATATTTCTTAGACTGCTTCCTGAATTCATTTTGGTAGTTGTGATATTTCCTGGAAGCTTGGTGAAGTTTTATAAACTGAGGCTAGAGCCCCAAATTCATACCATAGCTTTACATCCTTAGGATTGACATTGTTTTTTAGCCAAACCCTTGGATATATTCCTGCAACATCAACCCTGCAAGTGATCGGGTTAATTTCACTTCTTGTGCTTAATTTCTCCCATATTTGTTGATAAACCTAAAATGGAGAGATGACAGCTGGGTTAGTATCGATCTTAGATTTGTCCTTGTCGGTGTGGGGCCTAAGATTGATCTCTTCCTCTTTTACCCCAGAGGCGGAGGGTTGACTTGATGAGTTATCATCATCAATTGTTGCTTTATCTAGATCATCAAAAGTTGATGATAGATTAGCGCTTGTTTCTTGAGTATTAGAATCCTCAACATATTGTTTTACAACCGGTGGCTGTATTTCTTGTTCTTGTAAAACCAATGGTTTTAACATTTTTTGCTTTTTGAGAAACCAGTGGTTTTTCTATGACACGCATAATTGGTCCTTGAATAGCAGCCCATAGTTGAGTTTGAGCTTGCATACATCCTGTGATTCGATTGGATACTTTGATCTGATCAGCTTGTTGTAACCTTCCCGCCATATCGGCACTTAGGACAAGCTGGTTGAACTCGGTTTGAAGCAGCCCAAGGTGTTCCCTGAGATGCCTCTGCATTTTCATGATGGAATCTGCATCACTTTCTTCCATCTCTTGTTAAGAAATCTGCAAAAATATTTTCATGAGATTTAATAATAACAATATCAAAAATATAATTTTAACATAAAGCTTGCCATCTTAATAACCTAGCTTTCTTAGGTTTAGATTCAATCTTATTCCTTAGGAAAACTTTTACCTGAGTGTTATCAACCTTCAAAGTAAATTTTTTAGCAAGTAAAAATAATGGTCATTTTTCGAAAGCCCTTTTAACTGCATAAAATTCCTTCTCGTTGATATGTCATCTGATAGCTTCAGATTCTGAAAAAATACCGCTACAGTATCTGCATGATATTTCTCCATCTGGAGTGATCTTAGTAAGCACTGCTGCCCACCATTCATCACTAGCATCCGTAAATAACACCAGATCATCTTTATCCACGGGTATAGCCATTTTTGGGAGATTCTTACATATCTCCTTTAATTGGTTCACCCCTTT
Source organism: Henckelia pumila (assembly GCF_033568475.1). NCBI lineage: Eukaryota > Viridiplantae > Streptophyta > Magnoliopsida > Lamiales > Gesneriaceae > Henckelia > Henckelia pumila. Next base: position 144,418,806 of record NC_133122.1, read on the forward strand.
AGTATGGTCATCGGTCCATATAAACCTTGCATCCTTTTTTAACAAAGGGCTGAACACCTTTCTGTACATTGCCAGATTGTTTATGAACATCCCTGCAAAATTAACTACTCCTAGAAAACTTTGGAGTTGTTTTACATTTTTTAGTTTATCTGGAAAATTCTTTACTTTTTCCACAATATGGGGTTGTAGAATTATTCCAGTTTCATCAATCTCAATCCCAAGGAATTCAATTTTTCTTGTGGCTATGACTGCTTTCTTTTCAGATAAAACCAGTCCTTCTTGTTTACAAATTTTAGAGAAAATCTCTAAATGTTTAACATGTTCGTCTATATTTTTTTATGCTATAAGAATATCATCAATATAAACAAACATGAAGTTGAAATAATCTTTAAAAAGATTATCCATTTTTCTTTGAAATATTTGAGGTGCATTAGCCAATCCCATAGGCATAACTTCCCAGATATAATGTCCTTGTGGTGTAGAGAAGGTTGTGAATTTCTTACTGCCTTCCTCCATTCGAATCTGGTAGAATCCAGACTTACAATCAAAATTTGAGAACACTTTAGCATTTCGTACACAGCTAATTAGATGTTCTCTACTGGGTATGAAGTACCCATCAAACTCCAGGATTTTATTAATACCTTGTTAGTTAATAACTGACCTGGGTTTCCCTCTTTTTATTTCACCATGATTTCTGACTAGAAAACCTGGGCTGCTATATGGTGAAACTCCTTCTTTGATTAGACCAAGGTCCAAATGTTCCTTGATAATCATTTTCATATCCCTTTGATCTGTTATATTCATTGGGATAGACTTATATATGACAAATTCATACTCTTTGCCTTCCTTTAGAGTAAGACTGGCTTTGAGTTGATTTCTATCCTACCATGCCAAAGGATGCTCATTGTAACTTTCTTTGATCCTTTTTTTGACATCTTCAAGGGATACCTTATTTTCTAAATCTATATCTCTGTGATTTAGAGTTACTTTGAGAAGCTCCATATCCTCTGTTTGGAGTTATTGTTCTCTTGTTATTTTCAACATGGTTTCTCCAAACCTTCTTGGATCTTTCATTTTTGGGTGAAAAATTTGTCCTTTATCACCACGCTGGCTGCGAAATATTATCGATAATTGTCGATAAAAAGCAACCTTGAGTCTTTGAACGATAATTTTATGATCACAAATTGTAGTGAACATAAGTCTTCTTGACTCGTTGTCTTGTGTGTACTTCTTAAACATTTGTAAGAAGTTATTTCCTAACAGGATGTCTGCTCCTGTATCATGGAAATAGATTGGTGGTGTTTTTACCTTGTACCAGGGTGTTTGACCTGCTCCTCCCACAAGGATCTCTGCTTGTTTTATTCCTTTACAAAGAATTAAAATTCTTCGAGAGAAATCTCGTCCAACAATTTTTGGCAATTCTTCTTCACATTCTTCAGGGAAAACTCTCCTTTTTGCTGTACAATTCCTTCTTCCGAGTCAATATAAGCTGCAAAGTATTCAGCCTTATATTGTTCATACAACATACCAATCGGAATGTATATGGAGAAAGGACTTGTCTTCATTTTTTAAAGGGATTACTAAATGGCCCCGCCATTTTTAACAGGCTATGTTGTACCTTAGTAATCCGATTAAGACTATTCACCTTTAGTTTTCCTAAGGCTTCAGAAGGTAGAGTATGGTTACTCCTTTCTACTTCCTCAATGCATTCTAGTAAATCATGTTCATGAATTACTAATTTCAACAATTGCTTCTTCCTCTATTTGTGAACATAGTTTTCGAATCTGATTAAGGGATTGTCCCTTATCCAATTGTCTTGGTTTTCCATCTCGTAGAATTCTTATTGAATCCTCCAACTCTTTTCTTTTGCCATAAACTCTATTCCTTTTTCAAGGCGTTTCCATGGTTTATGGTCCTCTAGAAACTCTAGGCCAAGAATGAGCTAATCCACTTCTTTTCCTGGAATTCCACAGATTTAAACTTCCAATTTTCCAATATTTATTAATGCTTGGTAAGTTCCTGTTACCTGCTGCTCTAAATAGTAAATCGAGTTACAAGAAAATTGGTTCCTGTGACTTGTAATTTCGAATACTATTTTGACTTCTTTCTATCCTTCTGGAGATCTAAGTTTTTCTATTATCGAAAACTCATTTTCTTCTGGTGGAATTTCCTAAATAGGAGATTTTTCCCACCTTCGACTTGTCATTCGGTCACCTTGGAAAGATAACCTACGGGGTTCTATTTTAAGATCTCTGTATAGAACCGGTTTATCTTGTATTTGAATGTATGTTTCTTGAATTAAAGAAAACTCGATTCTTTTCGGGTATATTGCTTGAGCAACTTTCCCAAAGATTTCTGGAATTTCAATAAACTTATTTGTAATAAATAATTCAGAATGATGAGTATTAGAAAGAGCATATGAAATTTGATAGGTAATAGAATATGGTCTATTACCTTCCTTCATTAATCTTTTTTCCTTGAAGTTTTGATGCAACGTTAAGGCTCGACTAAAGTCTCTGTCAGCTAAATTGTAGGCTATTCTTGGATAAATAACTCCTACAATTTTCCCTGCACATAGATTTCCTGAGATCGTACCCAGAACAGCATCTTGGATATTCCCAATTCTTTTATCACATACTACGATCTCAATGGGTGAATCTATCCCTTCTTTAAAAGTTGTCTTGATCATTATTTGGATTGCTCCAATATGAATCCAAGACATCATTATTGCTACCTCACTTTTCAGCTTCTGCAATTCCTCTCTTACTTCTTCAAAAGGAATTAACTGCATCTCTATTTGATTACTTGTTAACTCCATAGGGATTGTCATTTCCCTTCTGGATACTTTGTAAATCAAATGATGTCTTCTTTGTCTAAGCCCTAGGTTGCCTAAGACTCTTTCTACTTGTCCTGCCGAAAATCCTTGGTACTTTTGTAATGTTGAATTTTCTCTCATAATCCTTTGTACCATATTATGAGATATCGTGGTTTGACTAAAAAACCCAGCCAAACTCTCATGTGTTTCATGTCGAAACACTTCTTCTTTATTCTGATTCTGATTCATTTTCAGATTCATCATGGTTAAACAATATCTCTTCTTCGTATATACTTTCATCTGAGGGGATATACTCAAATTGATATACTTGGACTAGATCTTGAAAGAAGACCGTATCATCCATATCTGGTGTTGCTTCAAAGAGTTTAACTCATTTTCTCTCGTTTTTTGAACAGTTTGTAGATATATGGCATCTAGCTCCACATGTCCAGAAATTGCAATCCTTAAAACTTTCACTTGCTCTCGTATGAGTTCTTCTGAAAGTTCTTCTAGATGGTGTTCTTCCCCTGCTTTGTGATGAGTTTGTTGCTGGGGATGCTCGTGTAGGTCCACTTCTTCTACCAGATCTATAGGCTCTGGCCTTTTGTTTGGATCAAAATGTTCTTGGTTTCCAAGAACTTTTCATTCTTTTATTGTAGGGATTATTTCTGAATTTTTTCCTCTTAAATCCCTGTGATTTATTCCCTATAACCGTAGGAAGATCATTTTCTCTACAACATAGAGGAGTATGCTTATTAATACCCCTTATTTTCTTGTAGTTCTTCTGTAATGCTGTCATATGACATCATTCCGCCAATTTACCTTTCAAAAAGGAGGCGCGTCTTGCCAATGTATCAAGATTACCTGGAATGTATTCTTTTATCAGCATTTCTCTCCAGGGGCTTGGTATTTTTGCGAAAAATAGCTGAATGGCTATATTTTCTTCAACTCCCGAATTCCATCTGTATTTGGTGAATAACATAATATATTCATCAACTAAACAGATATCATGTAACTCGAGGCTATACAGAGCTTGAGTATATCTTTTCTTTTTCTCTGTATCTTGATTATTGAAATAGTCCACCCCTATGAATTGTGCTTTAAAAAGGGTGGTCATTCTTCCTCCAATCTCGCTAAGTGATTCTCCTGCTAAGATTGATTCCTTTCATTTCCCAAGCTATCTTTTCAGATCCCATTAGACTCATTTCCAGAAGTTTGATAAATCCTTCTTTATTGAGATCTAAAATTCCTGCTGCTATTCTCATTGCTGATGTCCAATCATCTATAAGATCTTCTCTGTTTTTGAAGTCCAGAACATCCAGGTTTAACATAACCCCATAAGGATGTATAGGGTCTAAAACAGTTTTTCCATAAGGAGTTTGATGTACTGGTATATTACTCCTTCTTGATTTGGTTCCGGCTGGATGTGAATTTTTTCCAACATGGAACTCACTATGTGGTTTTTCTGTTTTAACCACATATCTAGGGGGATTCCCTATGGGTTGTTCACCCTCAGGAGAATTCATTTTTAGATCTACTACTTTGAGATTAGCAAAAGAATCCGCAAGATCTTGTAGATCCTCGAGATTTAATCTTTCTAAAGTAGTCATCAGATAGTGTTTTTCTCTGATACTTCCTTTATAAGATTAATCATCATTTCATCATCAGTTAAAGGTTTTTGAACCATTTTGGTTTTACCTTTCTGATATAACAGAGGTTCGGTACCAAACGAGAGTGGTAATCGTCCTCCTGTATTTTCCTTTCTAGAACTAGAGGTGTGTTCTAGATTTACGATTTTGGTTAGAAGATCCTTTATAGTTACAAGAATTTTTTCTTGTTTTTTGAGGATTTCTCCAATCTGCTGAGGTATTTCGTACAACTGATTACTGTAATATTGTACCGTCTTTTGAATTTCTCTAAGATCTCCGGAGAATTTAGAGGAATCTGGTGTGATCTCTAGAAATTGAGAATTAGAAATCATATTTCTTAATCTCTTCAGAGAGTATATAAGACCTAAGTCTCTTTAAGTTTTGTAACGAATCTATTTTAAATAGATTCACTTGTTTTTGAGATTTCATATAAATGAAATTCTTCTGGTTCAAACTCTTGTTTGAAACCATGGTTTGTTGAAAATCTCTTCCTCAACAAAAAAAAGTATGATTTAATGAATAATAAAAAATCTGAATAAAATTACCTAGGCTCTGATACCATTTTTTACATTGGGAAATTTTTATACAAAATATTAATATAAAATATTAATATAAGAGTAGTATAGAAATTTTTAGTTTGGAGGACATATCAGGGAAATTTTTTTTAAAAAGAGGGATGTAATTGGCTCCGAAAAAAGTATTAGTATATTTTTGGAAAAGTTAGGAAACTTTAGGGACATAATCATTAATTATCCCCTTTCTAACACTTTCACCAAACTTCTGATAATTTTATTTGGATTGTGTGAAATGAATATAAACTTTTATTTTTAGGAATAATACAATGACGATTAGGGTTTTTGAGCAACGATGTCATGGATTTATATCCGTGAGATGAGTCGATCCAATTAATGTATGTAATGAAAAATAAACATATTTTCCATGTATCGAGTCGAATATATGTCTCACGAAGTTGACACGCGAAATTTTTTTATAAGATCTTTTGTGTAAAATAATTTGGGATAGTAGCCAAAATAGTCCTGTAATTTTACTTATTTTGTGTTTAATTTGGTCTTATAAATACTTAATTTTGAGTTTTGATCCTGTAAGTTAGGTTATGTTATGGTTTTCAGTATTTTTTTTTCCTTCGAGTGCTAACGTGAAGACGAACACATAATCATATCTCAGTATCACGTAAGCATTTTCAGCTGTCACATCAGTATTTTCTGATGTTACGTTAACACTCCATGAAAAAAATACTAAAATCCAAAATATAACTTAATTTATAGGACGAAAACCCAAAATCGAATACTTAAAAGATGAAAACACACAATGAGAAAACTTACATGACTATTTTGGCTATATTCCCAAATATTTTATATCACGTATATATCATCGTCATATTACAACACATGTTTTAAGTTTTTTACCATTTACCTGCAACACTGAACAATAGATTATCAATTATATTTACTGTTTGGTTTGATATTATTAATCTATGTAAAACTTATCTTATCCAATTTTAAGTTTTTTTGTCATATTATTTATTTATATACTAATTATTTATCTTACATCAATCTAATTATAATTATTTATCTTACATCAATCAAATCATTTAATTTAAATTACTATATTACCCTTTATAAATAATATATTATTTATATTTTATTAATTATTAAAAATAAAAATGGTAATTTATCATTTTATCTAAAATTTAATCAATCAAATCAATTAAACTATAATCTATAAATCAAAATAAATAATATTTTAACTATCATTTATTATTTATTATATTATATTATTTATCTCTATATTATGTATCTTATTACCCAAACCAAACGACAGTATATATGAAATTATGCCAAATGAGGGGTCTCGGGTAGAAAAATTTGCTAAAAAAACTTCACAATCGACCGATTCAAACCACACTATACCATTTTGTCTAATTTATTTTAATAAAATGTGATACGCTTGCGGTGACCACAAACTTGGAAACCATGTATATATTGAAACATCATAATACTTCAAGCTATAAATAAAAATGGTAACTTAAAATACTGCTTTAAGTTTTTATATATAATAAAAGGTTCCTATCACAAAATACTATTATTATACGATTTTACAGTCAACGCTTGCGAATACTCGATCGAAACCTTTTAAAATGAAGGTTAAATGATAGACGTACGAGAAGAAATCTACACATATATTACTCGAATTTCTCCATTTATACTATATATATCACACACAAAAAGTGCGAAGTTGCAAGTAGGGGTGAATTTTCGGTATATCATATAAAAAATATTGGTATGAAAAAAATTTATACCGGTACCGATATCGAAATTCTGAAATTTTTGTATAGAAAAAATCCATATTCATACCGTATAGATACCGAAAAAAATTTCGATATACCAAAAAAATGTCTATATATCGAAAAAATTTCGATACAATATCCCAAAAAATCGATATGTTAGTTCGGTATCTCAGCTCTAATTGCAAGTAGTCAGTCAATCAAGACTCAAGAGGTCACGAATTTGTGACGTTATGCATCATAAATATACGGAATATCGTCATAAATATACGGAGCAAAATAAAATATATGTCGCAAATATTTTTTTTATATAGAAACTTTTTTCATGTACTTATGAGCTATATATGATGAAAAGAAACAAAATGAGATACAATCTTATTTTTAAACTAATAGCTCCTACGCGAACTAGATCAGTCACCCATGGATAGGTTCGAAATTTCCATGTATCAGTCATGCCAACAAGTTTAAAACTCAAAAACCTAAATCATAATCTGTAATTCCAATCCAATTGTTCCTTATTTCTGGAAGTGGGACGGAGTTTTTTTTTTTCTAATTTATCACACTCGCAAATTTGTTTCCAGTTTGAGGAATGAAATGGACATTGCTGTTAATTTCTAATAGTTAACTCTGAATTCCTCTCATGCACGATAACCACATTCTTGTTCTTGTTGGATTCGAGAATTTTTGTACAACTTTAGAATTAGTGTTTTCTTTATAAGATTGATTTTTATGGATAATGTGTTGTTATCTGTTGTTGGATTTTGTGTTCCTGTTGTTTATTTGTTTTTTTTTTTTACCTTGTCATCGACATTTTTGTAGAATCAAGTTTCATATTTAAGATTCTCAATGACAAGAAAAAGAAACACGAAATTGGATTGAAAGTAGGGATTCTAATTTGGGTTTTGGGATTTTTTATTTTTAGGATGATACTCACTGAAATTGGAGGGTCCAATCCAAGGTCCGAGTCTAACGTATTCCCAAAGCTTCAAGTTCGAAGTGAACCTAAAACCAAGCAAAGAATGTTAAATGGGACCGAGAGGATATCCCGACGTAGCTCCTCTGATGCTCAAGTCAGAGTCGAAAAATAAGTGAAGATGAGAGATTGGGCGCCCCTAAAAAATGAAAGTAATCAGTTGCAAATGAAGTGAGCAAACCCGGATTTACATGAGAGCAGGTAGGGGACCACACATATTTTCTAGGGAACCATGTGAGTGAGATTAACACGCTTGTTCATCCGAGACTCGTCCTTCTAAAACGGTCCAAAGTGTGACCTCACCCTTGAGGCGAGGCTGAAGCTAAAAGGTCTTGCCCTTGAGATGAAGCTTAGGCTAGGCTCACCCATCTCAGGTATGTTATACCCTAGCTACTCTCCTCCGACATCGTCATCCTCAACTCCTATGCTCATCCTTGGCTTCCCAAGTTCATCTCTAACTCTCTAGCACATATTTTAGCTCATCTTCACTCTTGTCACCTCTATTGACTATTATTGGTGCAACTCCAATTCCAACATGTCTTACCTATTCTCATGGGCCGATCTTACCCCCTAGAGTTGGACCCAAGTCTTGATTCTTGAGTATGAACTCGAATTGGGCCTAAACATATAATGAACCCACTCATGGGATATCATAGGATATAATTAACTTACACATGACTATTTACATTGTATTTTTAACCATTAAATTAAATTGATGAAATGACTGTCTCGATCAAATTATACACGAGACTTACAAAACCAGGAAAGAGCTCAAATATCTTCGACTAAACCAAAACTTTTCTAAAAATGGTCTTATATATTTTGCACAAAATACTTATACAACATGAATGTTTATAACCGAGGGAATGTGATTGATTGATTATAAATTATCAAGGGACACTTTGAAGGTAATAAGACCAAAAAGAGGTACCATGAATGCTTTCTCTCACCCCAATGGTATTGAGCTGGGCTTTGTGTTCATGAATGATATTATCTATACGAAACATGCCTTTTTGGGTCCAATTCTGATGTATAAGCCCAATATTCTTTGACAATTATTAATCATTATATTTTATTCACACACTGTAATTATAGTAATAAGCGACCATTTTTTTTTCTATTTTAATTTAATTTAATTACAAACACCAAGATTTTACGTATTGTTTGGTATAATTAATAAGACATTAAATAATTACATACACTTGTTTTATCAAACATTTGACATTCATATATCATACATCATCTACCATCTCATATATTGAACTAAAATGGTACCTTAATGTTATGATTTATCCAATATATAATTTTTATGATGAAGAAATCGAGAGCTGCTTCCTTTTGGTGTATTAGCAAACCTTCATGCTAGCCGCATTAGACAAAGTCTTTATGACAACTTCATCCAATAAAATGTTGGCAGACCATATGAAGAATTGAACTCATCGTCATTCGTTAAATGTTTACTTATTTCAGCAACTCAGATATTTATGAAAGAAACACAGTTTATCCAATTTTTTTCATACACAAAGTATATCCGCCTCTTTTCGACTCACACACACACACATATATAATAAATGAAATTAAACATACTCAATATATGACTTAAAAACACTGTTAAGATGTCTCACATCGGTTGGATAGATTTCTTAGGAGTTTCATGTGTTGATTTAGAAAATCCTCATCACTTGAGCTAATTTTTGAAATCGAGTTAGGTCCAAGTCTAACTTCATAACAATCACGTTATTTATATTTATATGCAAAATATTAGTATTTATGAAATCATATTTGGATATTGTTTTTAAAAAATAAATATATCAGCATCCCTGGTCTACTCTAACGTTGACTTTCTTCCTTCAGCATATCCTACGTTCGGATCCGAATCTTCTTCCATATGCCTTTATTATATTCCAAAGTTACCCTTAGCTTTGGTCACTCTGGGGAGCTATGAAATTGTCCACACATGTCATTTCACTAAATTAAATTAAAGGCAAACCAGGCATATCCCAAATTCCTTGTAATTGTGCCAAAATCTTGCCGCACAAACTAATTTTAAAAAGACTATTACGACAAATAAAAGTCAATCGGCTTGGCTTGACTTTGTTCGGCTCGACTTGGCTCGATTTCTATTTAATTATAATTTGACCCTTCAACCATATTTTTTATTGGTGAATATTCATATTCAAATACGTTATATTCACATATAATACTAACGTCATATTGTCTAGCATGCTTATGCTATTACGTATATATTGGTTTTAGTAAGTGCGGATTTTTTTATGGGTATTTGTTCTAGAATAGTAAGTGCGGATTTTTTATGGGTATTTATTCTAGAAACGAAGGATTTTGTGGTTTTTCTTTTTGTTTGGTTTTGTTTTTTTAATGTGGATTGTTTATTTGGATTAATTGTTCGTTACTGATTTAGTGGGATAATACACAATTACACACACAAACTTATAATAACAATAATAATAATTAATGCATCAACCAATTGGATTTACTAACCGGGTCATTTGACTCATTTAAATAGATGGAGAAAATTGCACCATACTTTCTTTCATTCAATAAAAAATATTATAAATCTTATTTTACTAAAAATTCTAACATGACGTTAAAAATCTTAAAATGTCATTAATTATGTTAAAAATATGTGCATGTGAATTGTTGCGTACGTGAGTATGATTTACTTATGTATGAAAAATATCGTGGAATTCTAATCATATATATTAGCAAAATTATCCATGTGATATATGCTTATATTATCGTGTTTTGATGTATAATAATCTTTCACCTGTTGAAATTTGTATTTTCACATCATATATTTTTTAAAATTGATCTTTATTTTATGGCGGCTCTTCTCTGCTTGTATTATTTTTTTTTTTCCTTTAAAAAAATGTGCAAATTTTTTGGGATATATATATCCAAAAATTTTAATTTAAAATAAATTTCCTAATTTTGTGAGAATTCTTTTTAATTTTTGTCAAATAATTTACGATATAAACAATTAGTAAAATAAAATAAAACCAAGAGTAATTTTGTAATTTCGAAGTGAACATATCAATATCATTTTCATAGAACACTCTCATAATATAGTGTGTGTACATGAGAGAGAAAATATTATTATCAGCTAAAGAAAGAGACTATAGTTCATTTCAACCAATCTTTACAGGTATTATATATCCTCATAATTAAAGATTTTTATTTATTAATATATACAGGATCTATTAAAGAACAATTAATTCTATATACCGTTAAATCTATATCTAGACAATGTCTGTGTATGTACGCAGACCCGGCCGCGCCAATTGCCGTATCATAACGATCACCGAAAGTGGCCACGTGGCATCTGTTAGAGAGAGGATATGTTAAAATACAAAAACGTCGCCGTCTGAAAGGGAATAAAAACCAATATATCTCCACGGCACAAAAGAATATTCCCAACTCTAGCCCTTCGGATATTCTTTTTTCCTCCTTTACATTACATTACATTACACCAAAACCAAAACCAAAACGCCTGCATATAGTATAATTTGTATTCTTCGACGATTGGATTGGATTCTCTGTTTTATTTCCCCCTTTTTTTTGTGTGTGTTGCGATTCGCGAGCAGACATGAAGTTTGGCAAGAGTTTGAGCAACCAGATTGAGGAGACGTTGCCGGAATGGAGGGACAAGTTCCTGTCTTACAAGGAATTGAAGAAGCGCCTCAAGATGATCGAGCCCAAGCAGCCCAGGTCTCCCAAGAGGCGGAGAGTGGACGACGAAGGCGGAGGGAGGGAGACCATGACGGCGGAGGAGCTCGATTTCGTCAAGCTTTTGGAGGACGAGCTCGAGAAATTTAACGCCTTCTTCGTCGAGAAGGAGGAGGAGTATATCATCAGGTTAAAGGTATTCTTTTTCTTTCTTTTTTTTTTTTTTAAAAAAGATTAATTATTTTTGTTTTGTCGTGCAAATTTTCGACATTTGTTGGTGAATTCTTGAATCTGTCTCGTTTTCTTGTTGGCGATATTTTCCATGGATGTATGTTAATCTATTTTGTAATTTTATTCCAATTTTTACACAAAAAACTGCAACGATTTGGTTTAGTATATATGTGTTCATCTTGATGATTCGAATTTCGAAATACAGCATCAATTCTTGCACACATGGAAAGTAAACGTAATGTGATTATATATGTAAATCCCCGTTTGGGTTTTAGTCTTTAGATGTGTGGGAAAAGATCATATACTTATTGAGCCTGTAGGCATTGGTGTTTATCAAGTTATGGAGCTAAAATGTGTGTGAGTTCAGATTTGTATGTGGTTGAGTTCGTAAGTCGGCGTCGTTTTTGTTTACAGGAACTTCGGGACAGAGTGGCAATGGCTAGGAATAGTAAAGATGAGATGATTAGGATCTGGAAAGAAATTGTGGACTTTCATGGGGAGATGGTTTTGTTGGAGAACTATAGTGCTCTCAATTATACAGGTAGATATCTTGGACCGTTTCTTGCTGCCGTTGTTTCTACGTATTTGTATCTGTATTTCAATTCTTTTCCTGGAAGGCTGATCATATGAAGTTCATGATCACTGATCGGAAACAACGGTGGCCTGTTTCATTTTCTAATCGGAATCCCAATTGCGAAATACTTTTTTTCCGTTTCTTTGGTGAATATGAATTTCATCTATAAATTTAAATGTATCATTCTAAGATAAGGCAACCTTTTAGCTAGCTAATCCCGATGATGCCAACAGATTACAGATTATGCAAGTATTGATTTCAGTCGAAATGTCTAATATAGGTTGTACTGAGATTCACAATGATTCCAGTGGAGTTTTGTTGAGGTCTTTGTCTAGCATTTTGGTGTATCCTATCGTTGAGATATCCGGGATAAGCCTTACATCATTAAATAATATCCTAACCCAGGATTACTTGATCAATCTCCTCTCTATCTGCTGGTTTTTTAATGCCTAAGAAGTATTTCATTGCACATTTATACTATTTGAATTAACTTTGGAAAGTCTAAGACTTTTGACCCGATGAATGCTCAACAGGATTGGCTAAAATATTGAAGAAATACGACAAGAGAACCGGCGCTCTTCTTCGTTTGCCTTTCATTCAAAAAGTTCTGCAACAGCCTTTCTTTACCACCGATTTGCTATTCAAGCTCGTGGAAGAGTGTGAGCTGATGCTAGAACGCCTCTTCCCTGCAAATGAATGCCCCTCTGCTCTCGAGGCAGTCGACGGAAATGAACCATCAACTAGTTCCGCCGGTGAGAAGGATGGGCTACTTCAAGGCCCGAAGGAACTAGCTGAGATAGAGTACATGGAAAGTTTATATATGAAGAGCACCCTGATTGCATTACGAGGTTTGAAAGAAATTCGAAGTGGGAGTTCGACTGTTAGCGTTTTTTCGTTGCCGCCGCTGCAAATAAGTGGACTCGAGGGTGCTTTGGACAGAGTTCCTGTTATGCAACAAGTTGCTAAGTAGTGATATAGACAATGTCTCCATTATTGTTCCCTTGTTTAAGATTGATGTTTAGATCTGACTTTTGTTTCTTATTATTGTGCATTTACGACACTTACAACCGCAGAGGTTTAAATGTATAAAATCAATCTCTGTTAGAATATTCTTGTATTGTGTAATTACAGGAATTTTGATTTTCTGGCTCATTTTTTACAGCATCAAATTATTGAACTTCTCCATCGGTGTTGAGATGCTATTTGCTACAAGTCTTGAAGGAAATGATATGTACTGAATCAAGCAAAAGGCACTGTTTGGTGAAATGGAAATCTCTTTTTTTTGAAGTAAGATATTATATTATCATAATCAAATATCCATTGATGCAATATCTTGAAGCCAATGTGGTATAGCTCCATCTATCCACTCGAAATTTGAAGACAATAAGATAACTTTTTGGGCTAAACTATGAGCCCCTCTATTTGCTGACCTTCTCATATTTTGTAATGAGATGAATGATTCAGACCCGATCATTGCTTGTATTTCCAATGCTAAAACTCCATGAGGTCCAAGTTCATCTGCAGGTTCCTTAATTGCCTTGATAGCATGAGATGAATCTGAAAATATGTGCACATCCGAGAACCCACAACTCGAGCAGAAATCCATTCCGAATCTGATGGCCACTAGCTCCGCTCCTTTAACAGACCCCGGGTGTCTAATGATGCTTGCTGATGCACCTCGAACTGTGCCATTTTCATCCCTAACCACTGCTCCAACGCTGAAGCGATTTCCCACAGCATCAAAACCTGCATCGACGTCTAGTCTGAGTGTGTTTGGAAGTGGTGGTTTCCAATCTGTTTTTGATGAGAGCTGAGGGTCTGTGTATACAGATGCATTGACTGTGGTAGCTCTTCGATATGACTCCAATAGCGCCACTACCCAATCAATGTTAAAATCATGGTTCTGTCTCCCCTTATCATGCACTCTCTTCCTCGATTCATTCCAAATGGCCCAACTTATCATAACAAATAATTCAAAATCCTCAATACGCAGGCACTTAGATAAAGCTACAGCACACTCAATAAAAAAGACCCAGCTCGGAACTTTTTTAAAAGACCCCAAAACATAGAATTCTTCCGCACTCCTTTCACCATCGGACAAAAACAAGAGGGCATGACTAGTGGGGTATCATAATTAACATTGCACAACTTGCAAATACCATTAGTTGGGACATGATGTGCTAGCAAATTCATCGACGTAGAAATAAAGTTCCAAGAAGCATGCCATAAGAAAATTCGTACCTTTGGAGGCAGCTTCATTTTCCAGATTAGTTTCTACCAAAAATGGAAAGCCTGCATTGACTGAAATGAAGGAGGTGTTGAACCATTAGACTCTATAAAATATCCAGCTTTGACCTTATATATTCCATCCTTACTTCCATGCCAATATCTTGTATCTTCACTGCCCCTTCTGTTCAACTGGATATTTAAGATTGCCTCAACTTCATGACGAGGGAATGAGCTTCGTAAAGCTTGTTCATTACATTCTCCCCTGTTTGTAATGAATCTGGCCACCTTGGATGAATGATCTACCATTGAGTTTAAACCACTTTTGAATTAGCACATGCTTGTTCGACACTTCTGCAAAAGAGATACCGGCAATTTGAAACATGACATAACATACGAGGGAATGGCTTGTAACACGGCCTTAATTAGAACCTCTCGGCCCCCCATCGAAAAAAACTGTGGAAGTCCATCCTTGTCCTTGAATTCTGCCACATATGCGTTCTCTCAAATAATCAAATTGGAGACGTTTCTTACGCAAAGAGAAGGTCGGTAGACCTTAGTATACCTCATGACTCCTGACCATTGTCACTGTAAGCACTTGCTTGATCTCATCTATCCACCGGGGTGATGTACTTGGACTAAACGAGAGGGCCGATTTATCAAAGTTTATCATTTGTCCAAACTTTCATAAGTTTGGAGACATTTGCGAACTTGTAAGTTGTTCCCTTTCGTTGCTCTGAAAAAAACTAAGCCGTCGTCAGCAAAAAACAGGTCCCCTAATCAAGCGAGACGCTCCACAGCTTTAGAGATCATATATGAAAGTCCTTGAGCGTAGTAAACAGAAAAAGTCATGGAAAAAATGGAGACAATCTGGTATCGAAATGCGAATAATATAGACTATATTCATATAAGTTATATAGTTTTTTTTCCCGGTTATAGTTTACTTTCTCCGTGCGATATTTTGGTTGTAACTTGTACATAATACTACATATAGTCATATACCTTTAAACTAATTAGGTTTTAGAAAATGTATTTTTTGAATGAAATATTTAGAAATAAAATAAGAAGTTCATATATAAAATTGTTTTATGAATGAATTTCTTAATCTGGGTAAAAAAAAACATAAATATTTGGGACACATCATGTGTCATAATTTTTTTTAAAATTTTATATTTCATGTATAGATGGAAAAATAATAATATTTATTTGTCGAGATCCGTCATAATATTTATTGATTAAAAGTTCGTTTGAACAATTGTTTTAAAAATATTTTTATTGTTTTATAATTTAAAAAACTTAAAATACATGTTTGGCCAAATTTTTTGTTAAAACTAATTTTTAAAAATGTTCTTCAAAACAAGGGAGGAGGCACGTTAATGGCCACCCGGGCTCCATTAAATTTTTTTAATATGTTATATATATTTTTAGAAATAATTTTGTGTGTTATTTTTGGACCAATGCTATATTAGTCCGGGTTGTCAAATTAAAAAAAATTAAATAGCCCACATATAGCCCAATTAAAAAAATTAAGTAGCCCATATATTTCAAAATTGGGCTTTTTCTTCCTTGTCTTCTTGATAGATTTGATTCAATTTAATTTCATCTCTATCAATCTCCGTCTTTTAATATTATTTTCATTTCTATAAGATATATTTTTCTTGCTGTTTTTTTTTATTTTTTTATGCTTGCATTGCAATAAATGATTTTTTTTAGAATTGTAATTTTTGATTTCATAAAAAATTTTAATTGTTTGTTCCGTTCAAGTTTCTAGTTATATTAGAATTGAAAATAAAGATGAAAAATAAAACATATTACTTTTTAATTGTACAAACATTTTTATAGAATAAATAATTATATAAACACATTTATAAACATATTTACTAGGGATGACATACCGTACCGAAAACCGCATATCGTATACCGTATCGAAAATTACGGTATAAAAAAATGCATACGATACCATACCGAAAATAACATACCAAAATTTTCGGTATATATAAATAACATACCGATTATACCAAAATTTTACGGTATACCGATATACCGTTTTATACCGAAAAAAATCTTATATTTTTTAAAAAATTAAATTTATTGTTTATAAATATTATATATTTTTATTTTTTAACAATAATTTTCGGTATTTCGATATACCTTATATACCGAAATTTTGAAATGTCATACCGTTACCGTACCGAAAAATTCGGTATCGATACCATACCTTATCGAAATTTTCGGTATACCAAAAATTCGATAAATTCGATATTTTTTCGATACGATATCTTTGGTATTTCGACATTTTCATACCAAAAAATTCGGTATCAATACCGTATCGTACCGAAATTTTTGATATACCAAAAATTCGATAAATTCGATATTTTTTCGATACGATATCTTTGATATTTCAACATTTCGATATTTTTTCCATCCATGATATTTATTGCATTTGATATATTCACTGGACATGTCACGTTTTAATTAAAAAACAGCAGCTTGGGGTCTATGTTGATAAACTCAGATATAATTTGAACCGTTGGATTTTCCATTATTCGGCCTAATCATAATCGGTGTGGGCGGCGTTGGCCAGTGAGGAGGCGATGACGATCGACGACGACAGCTCCATCTACGTCGGCGGCCTGCCGTACGACATCGACGAAGAGGCCTTGCGCAAAGCATTCTACATATTCGGCGCCGTTGTTGCCGTCAAGGTCCCTTCCTCCGCCACCTCATTTTATGCGTTTCTTTACTCACTCATTCAGCTGTCCCAATTTCCTCTTTATTTGATTCTGGTTTCTGAGTTAGTTACAGGCATTTTTTTTTTGTACTTCGTACAAATTTATCATCTGATGAGCTCTAATTTTAGGTTAATGACCAATATCTCTATGCTAATTTGCAACTTCATTGAACGAAAACCATATTTTCCAAACTGCTTTATTATTTGTTCTTAGGAGGATTACATTGAACGGAAGGAATGTACGGAGATGATGCTTTGATCGGGTCGGTAGCTTAAAACAAGCTGTTGCCACACTCGAGCAATTTTGCTTGTGATTCAATTTGTATACAATTTTTTTAATGAAGTTATACGTATTTAACCATTTACAAAATCTAGTCTATATGCAATTATGTTAGCTGACCGACATGGCCATGGTTTTATATATTTTCACTATGGCAATTTCGAGTAGTGCGAAGAGGAACCAAATTAATCACCGTTAGGTGATCTTCCGGTGATAGTTTCATATTTAAACTCTTTGTCCTTATTTTCTGTCACGTAAAAGTAAAGCATTGAATGAAGCAGCAGAAAAAGAGTAGTTTACTCACTTGGTCTCTGACATCAATTTAGACTATGAGAAAACCTGTCCCTTGTTGTCTTCGTTGTTTTTATCACGTAAACTTCATTAGATTGTTCTTGATTTGTATTTTTTAATACTGATAAAATTTCCAATTTAAAAACTCTATTTAAAGACAAGTTGATAGTAGTTTGTAGGAACATGGTTTGGTACTGTGCTTTTTGATGTAAACATTGTTGTTGTCACTTGTCATCTTTGCCGTGTACTGTGCTTGTTTGTGCTGGTATATCCACCAGCATGATCATGTTGCTATCTTAACTTCGTGGCGATCCTTCCCTTAACGCATCTGTGCCGTTCTCTTAAAAGTATGTTGAAAGTTTAATTCTCATTTATCTGCCATTTAAAGAAAGTTTCTGGCTTAAGATTTTGCAAAGGAGCTTCTAGAAATGCACTATAGAAGCATGAAAAATATTCTGAAATGTGGAGCGTGGGTTCTAGTGTTGGCCTCATTACCCAACGTGAATCCATGTACTTGTTAAATTAGAAATTCGATTTCTGATTAAGTTTTGAAGGTAAGTTGACGGCGATAATTTCATGAGAATATCCTAAACATATTGAAATAGTATGCCAATTTCCACCAGCCCAAGTTCAACAACAAAACACTAGCTTTTATCCCACTAAGTGGGGTTGGCTATATGGATCCTCTTATGCCATAATGATTTGTCTCCTATTATCTCCTCATCTATATTTAGATAATGCATTTCATGCTTAATCATTATAATCCTAGGTTTTTTTGGTTTCCCTCTTCATTTGTTAACATTGAGTACAAGTCATGGTCTCGCCTTTGTTCATGGTCATACCATTCAGGTGTGTCTCCCTCAGTTTTTTCGATAGGTGCTTATATACTTGTATCGTAGCCTGTCCATAAAATTTTCATGACCATATTCTAAACATATTGAATAAAATGCCAATTTCCACCCAAGTCAATCTCCATAAAATTCTAGTTTTTGCTTTTCTTAAAACATCATTTATTCCCGAAGGAATTGAAGTGTCTGAATGTATTGACCACTGAAGAAATTATATGACGAGGAAAAGATAACTAAATTGTTATTAGTCATGCAAAGGTTTGTAGACTGGCTGATTTAGACATGGGTGTACAAATTTCTGCTTTGTACATGTATAATTGACCATTGCATCTTCAATTCCCAGGCAGCCTAAATAATTGATTTGCAAAATGGTTAATCTTGTTGTATCCCTAAGCAAAATGAAAAAGAATTTTTTTTTAGCCCTGTTATTCTTTTGTTTTCTAATTTGGCCTGTGGCAAATTTTGAAAGCCCTTCTAATTTTCTAATGTTTTTCATCGATTCCTTTTTGACACATTTCTACCAAAATGTCAGTAAGAACTAAGAATATAGCTATGTTTTATTTGCCTCGAAGTTTGTCTCAGATCAGTGGATCAAATAAATTTCAAAACCGCTCTTCTGGTGGAAAATAAAGGAGTGGAAAATAAAAGATTTAGTTTGATTTACAGATAATCAATGACCGCTCTTCTGGTGGAAAATGCTATGGATTTGTCACTTTTGCTAACCCTAGATCAGCAACACAAGCTATGAAGGAAATGGATGGCAAGGTGCTTGTCTCTCTCCTTCATTCTGATTGATATATCATGTTTATTTGTGTTATTTTCCTAGACAAAGCGCAATAAACTTCTTTCATTTATTTGCAATTATACAACTTTCATCATTAATTCTCTGAATATTTGATGTAATTAATCCTTTTTTAGACAATTGATGGAAGAGTTGTGAAGGTAAATGACGTGAGGACCAGAGGCGGGAGACCAAATTTAAACCGTGAGAGCTTTCGACATGATGTGCAGAGTTTTGCCAGCAATAGAGATAGAGATCATGGAAGAAATGATAGTCACTATAGGCACAATCATCGGGGTGTACATAGGGAAAGGTCTTTGGACTATGACCAAGACAAGGATAGAGATCAGAGTCATGTACGCGATCATGATCGTATAAAGGATCACTATTTGGATGAAGAGAGATTTCTGGAATATGATAGTCATATGGATGGTGTTGAGAAGGAGATGGAGAGGAAGCGAGAGCGTGAGTGGGATAAAGATAGTGGTGAACATATTGAGGAACAGAGGAACAATGGACATCGTAAAACTGGAGTAAAGGATAAACGGCAAGATCCTCGCTTGGTGAACAGGTATAACTGTATTAATGTTGATAATATTGACTGACTAGTTTGATAAAATAGATTGTTTGGAATTCATCCATACACTGCCAGATTTTTTGGATTTGATCTAGAGCCTCACTTGGTGATTGGTGCTGAATCTATTTTTTTGCAATGTGATTTATTTTATGGCAAGCTGCAACTAGTGTTCTAATGAAGTATCCCTAAGCAGATCTGGTTTTGACAACCATGCGAATAGAGAGCTTTCATCAGAATCCAATGATCAGGATCAGGTTAAATTTCTTGTTCTTTCGCCTAGATGTATTACAGGAGTAAATTTTTTTAAAACTTTGCTTGAGTTATAGAATTTTATGTGTCCACAGGTCGAGAGCAAACTGGCAATTTCAAGTCAGAATCTTGAAGAACTTCAAATGGAGGTCTGCATTTTCTTAATTGAGTTAAACCTGAGAATATGCTGAATCATGCTTCTGACATTGCTGTAGGCTGGCTCTCATGTTGTCGGTAGTTGGGCTTGCATTTTAATATGATTACTTTTGGCTGGTTAGGCTTGCATTCTAATTTGATCATTTCGTAGGAAGTTATTCTCTGGAATTTGAGATATGCATATGGCCTAGCAGTGTTGTAAATGGCAGTAGGTGGTGGTGGGGCGTTCCGTAGAATACAATTTACACAAGGTGGAAAAAATTATGTAAATGCAAGGAACAAGATAATTGATAAAGATTTATCACCATATCAATCCTAAAGATTCATGCGATACAATTTATTAGACATGTACAAGAGCTAACCTAGTGGGCTGGTGGAGGCGGAGGCGGAGGCGGAGGCGGGGGGTGGTTTGAGTCGGGAGGCGGGGTTTGTGGGTGACAGGGCTGGTGGGGCTATTAATTGTTGACTTTGACAGCCTCTCTCCTCGCCCAACCCTGCTCATCTTCTACGGCCTACAGAACCACCTAAGGCAAAGGTAGTGCGGTTGACTGCCGCCTCCCGCCTCCCGCCTAGCGGCCACCATTTAGAACACTGTGACTGGCTATAAGGTTGTCTTTTACTGTCATGTGTTCCTTAAGTGCTTTGGAATCCCTCATATATCTATGCTTCAATTTCAGAAGATATCTTGTCCTGAAATATCAGCAATCATGCTTAGTGTACATGTTGTCGAGTATTGGGAAATGTGGATATTTTTCATTGTATAAATTAGCTCTTGTTCATTTGATAAAGGTTCAGTCTTCGTGTAGCTTTTCTCTCGTGTTGAAGTTTTTAATTTTGTTAGGCGGCCTATTACACAGTAATGATTTCACTATAAGAAGGTAAGATTAAGTTCAAAATATTTTTTTTTGTTTTTGGGTATTGATATGTTATGCATCCAACATATTGGGTTCAAACCTGCCTTGATACTCGTCCCTTGTATGCAGCTTTTAAAATGGGTCTAATGGTAATAACTAAATAGGCAATTACCCAATACGTCCATTTAAAAGTTTTATTTGGTGGATAGTGAATTGGTTGGATGCCCCCATGGCCCATAGAAAACTATGGGGGTTGGAGTGGATGGTGCCTGTGGTGTGGAGAGAAAGCCTGTGGTGGATAGAAGGTGTAGAGGAGAGTCATGGTGGTAGATCAAAGATGGAATGGACAATACCATTGGTGGTTCTTGGATTAAAACTTGGGCATAACTGGCATATTTAGTTTTCATTCGATGCATAAGTACCAAATTAGACCCCTTTAAGTGTTTTTGTATTTGCTCAACAAGGATGAATGGATTTGGTTGAATTAGTGAGTTTGGTTTATCATTTTACCTGTACTTCACCCTGCTCACAAAATTGCCCACCTGATAAAATTGTTTAGATTTTGTTGTGGCTATATTCAAGTGAAGCAATGCTGTCCAGTTTCCCTAAAGTCAGTTACTGGCATGCACCGGAAACCCTGTATCATTAACATATTCTCAAGCACTCTCAACCTCTGGTCTGCTAGGAAACATAGCACATACACACATACTTTAGCAGGCAATTGTTTTGTTATTTGAGGAAAGCGTAAACTCATTCTGTTACCTGTGATGAATCACCAAATCTTCTCTCTCCAGTTGTTTGCATCTGTAATTAGTAGGGCTCTGGATCAACAAATTTGGAGACCGTTAGTCAGTTGGCCATCTATTCTTCTACTATGAATCTATTATCCATGTCACATTTCATATTACTGTAGAAAATGATGCTCAACTCATTCGATCAGATTTCTCATATGCGAGGAGTGGCTGCAGACCAACAAGTAGTAGTTTCCGAGTTGCGGGCAAAATGCCAGGTACTGTTTTTTTGCATTGATAAAGTTTGTTTTTCTGGAGTTTCCAATTATAAAGTTCCGTTGTGGTGGCTCTATGTTTCCTTTTGAAAGAATATTCCTGTTCATATAGAAATTGGAGGATTCATTAATCACAGCAAAGAAGCTTACGTCACATCGAAATCAACAATTAGCGAAGGTAATGCATGATATATCAGGCATCAATTTCCCATTTGGTCATCGTCTTCCCTGAATGTTACATTCGCGCAGTTGCATAAATCTTATCTACAAGTGAGAGACTATGATGAGAGACTCAAAAGCTCTGAACAAGAACTCCAGGTTAGCATCCATTGATCTGTCCATCTGTCCATTTGCAAGTCTACACAATAGCTTTGGTCACCGTGATGTTCCCTGTCTGTTTTTGATGTTCCCTGTCTGTTTTAGTTTTTTGCAGTTAAAGATCATCTAGTTATTTTTCTATGATCCTTTCAGCTTTAATTTTTAATAAGGTAGCATAAAGCTTAAAGGTTGACTTATAGTTCCTTTGATTGGAAGATCATGTTTATCGTTCTTCGCTAGCTACTATGTTTGGAAAGAACTGGTGAGGTGAATTCTCTTAAGCCTGGTGATAGATGACAAATCAACGTCGTGGGGGCCTTTAGCAGCCTGTGGAGGTGAATTCTCTTAAGCCTAATCCACGCGTAGGAAGCTAGTGTAAGGACGAAGTTAATTGCAGTTCTGAAGGAAGTTGATGTCTATCGATAATTTAAAACTTTGTAACCCCAAATTCACCCATCCAAATGCAGTCATGGCCCTTGGGAAAATCTTTAAAACACTTGTGAGATGTTCAAGGTTCGTGAGCAAAACTCTCTCTTTGAACTAAAAGTGTTCGGTGTCACCGGAACATGGTATCAAGAGCATTCTTTAGTTCCTGGGATTAAGTAAGGTTCATCCGTTAGTAATTGCAGGG
This sequence comes from Henckelia pumila, assembly GCF_033568475.1. NCBI lineage: Eukaryota > Viridiplantae > Streptophyta > Magnoliopsida > Lamiales > Gesneriaceae > Henckelia > Henckelia pumila. The sequence goes on from NC_133122.1 coordinate 144,441,985, forward strand.
ATCATGTATGATTTACGCGAGTGTTTAATGGATCGTATCAAATTTACATAAACCACCTATAACCATTCGTCTCGGTTGTACCATTGTTAACATATCCCTTTAGAATCTAACCGTCGCTCGTTGCTAGAGTTCCACCTTGTCCACCTCCTACTCCAGCAAATATCATTACGAAGTATGACCTGATACTGATGGAGTTAACTTGAACTTATGCTTGCAGTTACTAGTAGAATCAACGTCGATGGAGTTGGGAAAGGATGGAGGCATAGTTGACGCGATGTTTACGAATTAAGTCAGACTCAAGCTCGTTGTCTTTTCTATCGTTCGGTTTGTAGATCACTGCTATACAAGGGTACCTTCTAGTTGTTATGGCTACAAACAAGACCTGCATCTCTTTTCTTGAAAGCACTTTTATTAGGTTTGCATACTTTTAGACGTGGACATGATGGTAGAATCCCTCGAACTAAATCTAAATAGATTAATATCGTGTACTATATTTTATAGTCATGTTGAAATTATAACTTTGTGATTTCGATTCGTCGCTCATTCCAGATAAATTATTTTTGTATCAAACAACATTACCTGATAAAAATGAAAAATTAATTAGGAGGGGCTTTTGTTTAGCTTCCAAATTCGCTTATGATATCTCTAAAACAAGCAGAACAAGTTACGTTTTTAAAAGGCCGAACAAGTTAATATCATATGTTTTTGGGAAATAATCGTCCTATTCACTTTAGTCGTACCAATGGTGAAAAAATTGAAACGAAGATTCATTAACTACCATTTTTGATCGAAAACAAAAGATACATTATCCAATTAAACAAGATGAATATGTTGAATATCAATCGTTTTAGAGAAATAATTGTCATATTTATCAAATAAATCATGTTTAGTTGCTCTTTAGTTTTACTTTTTCCTTTTCTTTTTCTTTTTTCAAAAAAAAGTTAAACGTAAAAGATTAATATGCTTTTTATACCTCTCCTATAAATTATCTCAAAAATTAAAAGAAAAGCTCCTTTCCAACTACTCTATTAAGCATAAAACTATATATCTTATTATTATTATTATTATTATTATTATTATTATTAAAGATTTACCTATTAGACACTATGTATTATAGATATTACACTTTTGTTTTTTGTTTTTTTGGTTTTTTTTTAATTTAAAATTTCGACATTTCAAATTTCAGTTTAGTTCTTTGATAATTTTTACAACTATGATATTACTTTTATTTGAATATAAATCAAATTAATTATAAAAATATTATACAAGCACGCAACGCGTGCATCAATATACTAATATACATATATTTATATATCTTACTATATTATTAAATTAGAGACCCTCTAATTAACAAACTTTCAATTAATTGGTGAAGCTTGATTTGAAATTACCAATCTCCTAACTTAATTTTCAATAAAATCAAAATTATTGGGCAAAATAGTTATTTTATACGGTTTCCTCTTTTCTAGCCATTAAAAGCTCACTTTGTATCCTTTGATATTATTTTATTTATAAAAATGACACCTACTTTATAAGATATATATATTTTTTGTGAATATTTGTTTAGAAAAACGTTATATTTTTATTATTTTTTAATTTTACAATTTATTACTATATTATTAAAGTAGAGACCCTCTAATTAACAAACTTTCAATTAATTGGTGAAGCTTTATTTGAAATTACCATTATCTCCTAACTTAATTTTCAATTAAATCAAAATTATTGGGCAAAATAGTTATTTTATACGGTTTCCTCTTTTCTAGCCATTAAAAGCTCACTTTGTGCCCTTTGATATTATTTTATTTACAAAAATGATACTCACTTTATAAGATATATATTTTTGTGAATATTTGTTTAGAAAAACGTTATTTTTTTATTATTTTTTAATTTTACAATTTATTATTTATTTTTTTTAAAAAAAAACGAAATGTACGAGCACACAATGCGTGCAACGAAATACTAATATTATATTATAAAAAGCAAGAGTACATCTTAGCAACTAATTTGATCAGATATAATTACACCAATATAATTTTACAAAAAATATCTCCAACCAATCATGATATGAACCTATTTTAAAGGCAAAATGGTCATAAAAGACTACTTTTCTCTTAAACTTTTGATTGAATGCATTTTTTTTGGGACAAAACTCTATCATCTTCAATTTTTGTCTTTCTCGTGATTTTGCAAATGCCAAATACCTCGATGCCAAAGTTTTGTTTTGGTTAAATCGCATACACACGCATTGCATTGCGTGTGCCAGTGCAATAGTATATTTTAAGAAATATTACCCAAAATAGTCTGATTTCATAAAGGACTCGCATCCACCCAATAAAATATTGGTGTTCAGTCTCTAAATCCAAAAGCAAATTAAGAATCAGTCTCTTATCAGAAAAAATTTGTTTGCACTCCCTGGGCCCACATTATTTTACTCGGATAAAATTAAGTACAAAACATTGAAAATATGGTACAAATACAAGATATTTGAGCACTAATTGTTCAAGATCGAGTACAAAAAATACAATTTTGAGTATAAAATCTAAACATCTTTATTAATGTGAACTTGCAACATGTGTTTGAGTACTCAAAAATCATATATTTGTACCAGATATAACACATTCGGTACTCAAAAATCACGTATGCGTACCATATTTTCAATGTTTTGTACCGATTTTCATCCAAATAAGATAAATGTGTTATTAATATCAATATTTTTTAGTACTCGAAAATAATATATTTATACTAGATCTAACACATTTGATACTCAAATATCATGTATTTGTATCATATTTTTCATGTTTTGTACCGAATTTTATCCGAAACAAAACATGTGGGCCCAGAGAGTTTAAACAAAGTTTTTTTCTGACAGGGACTGATCATTAATTTTTATTTAGATTTGGGGACTGAATTATAATTAACCAAAATAAAATATACGGTAGAAATAGAATAAGTTATGGCCGGTGTAAATTATGCTAAATTGGGAAGTATATATCGTAAATTAATTATCGGATTAATTCACTTACGAAAATATCATTTCACTTACTATATACGGTCATTTTTCAAATCTCATAATTATCGAATTTTTAGTTTTTTCTAATTAGAAAAATCGTAATACAAACTCAATAATAATTGCAAAGTCAATAAGAGCTCAAATATTTCAATTTTCAACCAATTAATTTTTTTCCTAAATTTCGAAACAATAGTTTTTAGGGTAAAAATTCAAACTTGAAAATTCATATGTATCATAAATCAATATTATCGCAATTAAATATTCGATAAAATTTTAGAATTATCGAATTTATCTCAAATCACATAATTTCAAAACCTACTACAGTAAATCAACCAAAAAAATATAATTGATTGTTTTATTTTTAATTTTTTTTACATGGGGCTGATTTTTTTTTTTTAAATTTAGAAGTACTAAATTTTTTTTTTTGAAAAATTGGTTGGGATGGAGCCCACTCTAGCCCAAGGATGGCTCCGCCCCTGCCCACATGAGTAGTCAATCACAAACTGACACACCACCTTGAGGGATCGATATTTCCATTTTGGAAATGTCGATGCCCTCAAGGTGGCGTGTCAGTTTGTGACACAAATATAGCCAATCACAAACTGACACGCCACCTTGAGGGCATCGACATTTTCATTTTTGGAAAAGTCGATGTCACCTTGAGGGTACTGGGTAGGCCTGTCAGTTTGTGATTGGCTATATTTGTGGGTCTCATATGTGGGACCCATATGAGTAGCCAATCACAAACTGACACATCATCCTTGGCACGGTTCACAAAAATTCGACATCGAATTAATTCATAATTAATTAATTATAATCTATTATCTATCACTGTATATTATGTAAGAGTGATCTCTTGGTAGGACCAATAAATTGAAAAAAAAAAATCTCTCAACTATCTCAATTTTTTTCCCTCAAATATGATTTTTTTAATTTTTAATTTAACTATTTTTTTTTTCTCCCCAACTTTTTTATTTATTGATATACAATATACAATACAATCATTTTAAACTTTGTTAATTAATTAAAAGGGAAACCTAATGGTCAGAAGTCAGAACGACGTCGTATAACTCCTTCTCCCACCCCAAGAAAGAAAATGGAGAATTCTATCCATTTCCATGGAAGAACATGGTTTTGTGCTAGCTAATACCATACATTCATTCCATTTACCTATTGTTGTCCATACATATATACAGCATAATTAGATACATCCATTTCCATTTTCTTTCACCCATACTCCGTTAATTTTTCTTGCGATGGCTTCCATAACACCCACCTCGCAATCCCAGTTTTTCAAGAAAACTCAGATTTCAATCTCCAAACAACCTCCCGCTCAACTTTTGTCGCTGCCCATCTCCATTTTTTCCGTGAAGAAGGCTAGGATGGTGGTTATTTCAGCAACGGCGGCTGCGGAGAAGCATAAGAAAAGATACCCGGGCGAGGCTAAGGGGTTTGTGGAGGAAATGAGATTTGTGGCTATGAAACTGCACACTAGGGACCAAGCTAAGGAAGGGGAGAAGGAGCCAGAGGGGCAGCCTGTGGCTAAATGGGACCCCACCATCGAAGGGTACCTGAAGTTCTTGGTGGATAGTAAGTATGTTTATGATACTCTCGAGAAGATTGTGGAGAGAGCTTCGTTCCCGGAATGTGAGTATGTTCTGTCAAGTTTTTTTATTTGTGCATTTGTTTGCTTCTTGGCCTGTCGTGGTATTTTGTGCTTGTCTTATTAGTTTGAATTTGCTGATGCTTGAGGAATTAGGATATGGAAGTTTTGATGTATGTATTAACCTTTTTAGTAGGTGAATTTTATCTTTTAAACTTAAGAAATGGTGGCTTGTCCGAAGGAAAATGAATGATCATTGATGTTTCATACATCTGATCAGTGCCAATTGTTCTCGTTTGATGTTTGTGATGTGTGTACATTTTCGCTATGTCCTGCTTCTGTGTTGCTTACTTTTCTCATTAATTCTAATATTTTCTTCTTGTTTCTATGATATAGGAGAGGGCCTAAGCATTTGACTTTCATAATTGATAAAGGGGAAAGCTTTGTAACCAATGGCTTAACCGTGTGTTTCTTTGCTGACATTCAAGTAATTCAAGTGAATTTAAAGATTAAGAGGAGAGAATATGAGTTGGTTGCTTGTAATAGGGCAATCATTAAGAATTTGGAAGAAACACATTATGGAGTTCTTGAAATGGGGCAAATTTCGTAACTTTTTTATTTGTCAATCCGAATATGTGATTTCATCATTGCAGCTACATAGTTGTTTGTCAACTTCGGTTGTACTTGTTGTGTTGAAGAAAGAATATGCACTGTGTTACTCAACCTGTTCCAAGAAAAAAAATTGTTTGCATAAAAGTTAACAAATCGAACTGCACTTTAGTTTTAAAATGTTCTTGGCTGATTTTTCTGTAGTTATAATAATGATAGAGAGCTTTAGTTGCTTAAAATTTGTATGTGTTGTGTAATTTCTAAGTCAAATGCAATTACTTTTAATTTTCAGATGCAGAATTCCGTAACACAGGCCTAGAAAGATCAGAATGCCTTGCAAAAGACTTGGAATGGTTTAGGCAGCAAGGCCATATTATACCAGAACCATCCTCCCCAGGTGTTACTTATGCTGAGTATCTTCAGGAATTATCGGAAAAAGATCCTCAGGCATTCCTTTGCCATTTCTACAACACATACTTTGCTCACTCTGCTGGTGGCAGGATGATAGGAAGAAAGGTAAAGGTTATTCGTGAATTATTATAATTTCCTGAACTTCAAAATGCTAGTCTGTCCCTAACGATGCTCTTTCGTTCCAAGTTATGCACGTTTCTATATGTTGTACATTATGTTTGTTGACTAAATTAGTTGATCGATCAGTAAATAACTTGACTCAAACAAGGGGAAAATAAGATGAACTTGGTGCTTAATATGAGCCTATGCATCCCTTTACTACCACCTTAAAAACGATCTTATCATTCATTTTAGCTTTTCCATCGTTCGATATTATACTTCCTCACGTCATACCTTAACAACACTACATTTTAACCATTATCTAGCAAATTACACCTGTTGAACCTCTATAAAAAGAAGAGGACTGATTGGATCAGCTTCGGAATGAAAATTAAAGGATTGTAAGTTGGCTTCCATTGTTAACCTTTAGGAGTTAAAGTTTGAGAATGTTGAGAGTGAAATCAAAGATGGATATTTATAAATCCATTGTAAATGGTCCTAATGGATAATAGTTCATGATGGAGCTTGTCGTGCCATTGGTCCGCATGCTTGAGGGTCATTCTCTAAGTAGTTGTGGAGTATATAGATAGATCTAAATGCTGAATATGAACAAATCGATTCACGGATATATGATGTTAGATATTCGGGAGGAGTATGAGACAAAATAAATCCACTTGGTTACAGACTTGGTACAACCCAACGTCATCATTCCCTTTGGTCTGCACAACACAAAAATTAGTCCAAAGGTCTACAAGAAGATAAAAAATAAGAGGCCGAGGATGTGATTCATCTCGAACACAACTTCTTGTTATGTTGTATCCATTTGACATACGCTTTTATCTATTTTCTTCCTTATCAGGTGGCGGAGAAGATCCTTGATGGCAAAGAATTGGAGTTCTACAAATGGGATGGGGACCTCTCCCAACTATTGCAGAATGTTCGCGACAACCTAAATAATGTTGCCCAAGTAAAGTCTTGTTCATAATTTTGTCGCAAAATTTTTCAGCTTCTAAGAGACCATATCATTTCATCTTATCAATGTTTTTTCTTCGGAAATTCTTGCAGAACTGGACGAGGGAGGAGAAGGATCATTGCCTTGAAGAAACAGAAAAATCATTTAAATTTTCGGGGACGATTCTCCGATTAATACTATCTTGATGTGGGAACTTGCAATTCCAGTCTCTGGTATTTCAAGATTCACTCTGCTTGTATACATGTGTTATAAGTATGCTGGTGTATGAAAAACTTAAGCGTGGTTACCTAATCAAGCCATTTTCTTGACCCACTTTCGATGACAAATTAATGCCATTCAAACTGTGTAATAATCGGATCTAACTATAAACAAATTTGAATTTAAAAATAAAACAACAAATTTAAATTTTGAAGTAACGTTCACTTTGTTGTTTGTCTCCTGCGGATGTGTAATTGTAAGAAATGGCGTTCTTATATAATTTTAAATTGTAATACTTTATATGAATTCATAGTATTAATTCAATAGAATGTTTTCACCGTTGGGTATTTTGGAGTGTTGATTTTTATTCAATTTAAATCTATGCTTCTCTACTATCTCTACTATGGCGAGAAGACACCAAGTTTTCTTTCCTCTTTTTTTTTTTTTTTTTTTTTACTCTCTTCTCCCATGATTATTCCCTACACACTGTTGTCATGGCAAAGGACAGTAAAAATTTTAATAACTCCCAACCTTATTTATTCTCAGTCTCTTCGATTCTTTATCTCTCCTACGTCTCTAAACAAATGTTTTCTCCCCAAACTACACACCGATGTTACGGCGAAGGGCATGATAAATTTTTTAATAACTTCCAACCTTCTTATTTATCTTTCAATTCTGAAAGACAAAATACAAAACAAAGATCGAAAGTTTCTATTCGAATGCAAGGCGAAAATGGTGATTTTTTTTCCTCTTCTGTTTCTCAGTCGATTTGTATGCCTGATTATAGTGATTTTTTTTTTAATTTCTTATCTTCTATCTTTTTTTTTGTACATTTGTTGTGAAAATTGTGAAATATGAGAATATAGTTTTCTGAATTTACAAATACTGATACATGTGCAGGTTGAAGGCCACTTTATTTGCTGGCTTAGTAGTGCGGCTGTGTGTGGTGCCCTTGGGGGTGGGGCTCACCCCTTTTTTTTTTAAGTAATGAGGACTGAGGACCCAAATGTTTCCAAAGAGTTTATAAATCATTTACAATTCACCTTTTTGTACTTTACTGTTGTGTATTTTTTTGGTATGACGATTCTTATTTTCTTTCTTATCTCTGTCTATGTACGTTGATTTATACAAGATTAGAATGGATTTTATGATTTGTTATTGGATCTTTAATCTTCTTAATCGTGTTCTTATTAAGTTTGTATGAGTTTTTTTTATTGCTTTTTAACGTATTTATTTAATGAGTAACACTCATGTGAGACGGTTTCATTTGTGAGACGAGTCAACCCTACCCATATTTATAATAATAAGTATTAATTTTAACATAAAATATAATACTTTTTAATAAATAAACCATATACAAAATCCGTCTCAAAAAAATGATTGAGACCGTCTCACAGGAGTTTTTTTCTATTTTGCTATGGAAAAATAAGGGATATAGACTATATATTACCCCTGCTTTAAATATTTTCTCTCTCCTCCTTCTTCTCAACTCTCATTTTCCCTCCTTTCTTCCCTCTCCAGATTCGAACCTGACACTCCTTTCTCCTCTCTCCTCCTAGACTTTAACCACTAAACCATCAATATTTTTGATAATAATACTACACAATAAAATATATAAACAATGGTTTGGGTTGACCCAAGCCTGGGTCGACCAAGCCGGATGAACCAAATTAAAAACAAATACCCGGTTATGACTTACCCGGATCTTAATTAAGATCCTAATTCACAAGCCCTAACTCTCCTTCCCTCACCGTAAAAGAAAAAACACACAAACTCTTCTTTCCACTTTGGGCATCTTGAATTTTTGATTCGCCCCAACTCCATGGGTATCTTTTGAATTCGAAGACAATCTCTGTTGTATCCTTGTGTGTTCAAGGGCCTGATACTTGTATCTCCTGAGCTCGTGTCAGCAATTAGGATGGTGTGTGGATTGACGTTAGCTTCAGATGCGATAGATGATGGGGAAGAGGCTAATGGATGGCGCTGGAGTTGAATTGAAGGTATAAAATGGTTAACAAATTCAAATTCTTTCCACCGATTTCTTCTTAAATTCAAATCCAATTCAGAGTCACACTTTCGGCCATGAAATCGTGCAGGAGGTATAGAACCTTAAATTCAAATCAAATTCTTACATTATCTGAAAGGATTAGTGCCCAGATATGTCTATACGGCTTTGTCAATGGAAATATGGAGCACTCCGATGTTTATACTGATTTTTGTTGTTGAATACTTGAATTAGATAATTTTTAGTTGTAATTTGGAACTGAAGGGTGGCATGCTATGCAGTGGCAAATTGATCTAATGAAAAGAGCAGTATGCTTATAATTTGGTTATTTTGTGCTAGCCATGCCATTTTTTGTGTTCTTTCAAGGTTGCTAGGTGATTGATTACTTGTGCAATGTTGGGACATAATCTATACCTTGAAGACTTAACTAGTACTAAATACTAATTGGCTACTTAGCCTAATATTTTGGTCCTTTTTTCAGGATAGGTAGTAGATTTCATTACTGTTTTCACCTGCTTGACCATGATATTGGTTTGGATTGTAGGTGAAATACTGCTCAGAGAATGGCAAGCGTCTCATACATTTCTCCACCTGTGAAATCTATGGAAAACGATTGGTTCCTTTTTACCTAAAGATAGCCCATTGCGAGGGGTGAGCTTTTGCTTTAGTTGGCTTTTATGATTTGATAATTTAGTTATGCTACATAAGAGAAGTCTTGTTTCCATTTGCTTTGTTAAGTGCTTTTTCTGTGTTTCATAACTGGACCGGCAAAGGGAGGTATCAGCTTCTCAAATGTCACTTAAAAAGTTGTCCATGTGGCACGCCTAGCAGTCATTTTAAGTTAAAATTATTTCATAAACGTGGTTACTCTTAACGAACTCCCTTTCTGTCTCGATCATAATCCAAAAATTTTGTTAATTTATATATAATACATTTTAGAAGTCTTGCTCCTATTTTCTTTGTCGAGTTCTATCTACAGCTGGAACAACAATGATAAATAAGCCCAATGATGGAAAAAATTAACACATTGAAGTGGTATGACGGTTCTGAATCATCAATGGCCTTTGTGGATCGCCGGAGTAAGCAGCCGCCATCGCGTCCCCCTCCCCCTCCACTTTTTCCTTAATTATTTTGAAAAATTCCCGTCCTTTTGCGTGATGGTTGGCTGTTTGCTCGTGGAGGTGTGCGGAAGGCCTTTGATGATTCTCCGTCAGTATTCTTAGCCGCTCGTGATTTGCCAAAAGCTATGAGCTCTGAGGGCTTTACATTTTATCGTTCTCTTGAAGAATTTATTCCCACTTGCTGAGATTTGGAAATGCATGCTAGTGTTCGTTTTATGGTGCTTTCTAATTTTTGGAAAAATCACAATTTAGTCCTTTTTAGCATTTCTTTTGGTGAATAGTTCAAAGGTTGCATTTAAAAAAAAATTGATTTACTCTTTCCTAGAATCAGATTTACTCGAACACTGATATATTGAAAGATGAAGATTCAAGGTGTACCATGACATCATGCTAGAGTTAATTATTAAATGAACCACTAGGTTTAATTTATTAAATAAATTAGGGGTTTAATTAATGTTTATAGGCTGTTTATATTATTTTAATTTTTGGATTATTTGTAATTAGGATTTTTATGGCTCGCTTTAGATAGAATTTTAAGTCCAAGCTGACCTTTCTTAGTGGGATAAAGGCTTGTGTGTTGTGGTTCTCTTCACGACAATTAATTTCTCATTGCTGAGAATTGAAAATATAACTGTTAACATTCCAGATGTATGGATTAGGTTCCCATCCCTGCCTATCTTCTTGTTTTAATGACATAGTCCTTTTTAGCATTTATTGCATAGGTATTTCAAACATAACATTTTTAGATTTGTTCAAAATTTCATTGGTTTAATTTGATCACGATTCCGGCAGCTGCCCACAACTTAGGGCTGATGAGGGCAACTCAAAAGGTTTTGGAGATGATTAATAGAACTAATTTTTTCGATATGTTTAACCTTGTCTGGGTCATCCACTTTTGAGTTGACCTTCTTTCGCGGTATAGGTTTAATCTAGCTTGAAATCGATACACCCAGACCAAAAAAAAGATTTAGTATTCTTCCACTCTATAATGTTTATCATAAATTATTAGAACTGAGGTCGTTAGATTGACATCTTTTCTACCCCTTCAAATCTTTGGAGTTGATAATTTTTATTCACATTTGGCTAAGGAAAAGACACTTGTGGTCCTTTCTTTTTTTGATGGTGATGGTTTTGAGTTGTATTTGAGTACCAGTTTATGTTTACCCTAAACATCCTGAAGATTATTAACTTTTATCAAAGCCCAATGATGGTATATTACAAGGTTATGAGTATAGCTCTTATTTTGGTTGATTGCCTCCCGCATCATCTTAACCAATCGTAGTCATCGTCATCATCATAGTCATCATCATTATCAGCAACACTCTTCTTGTTATTATTATTGTTGTTGTTGTTGTTATTATTGTTAAGAATTTACCATATTGGTGGTGTTGATGATGTGGGATTGGCTTTCTCAAAATCATTAGATGTTACCATAACCATCTGTGTTCTGAGGGCTTTTATGAATAATTTGTGATACCAAGCTTTTGTTTTCCCTTTTATTTGTTCATTGTCTTAGAATTTCTTTTATTTGTATCTCTCCAAATAACTAATTCTTTGTTGTGGTTACATTTGTGTGTTGATTTTATAGAGTTCAAATTTTGGAAAACTAAAGTCTTAATTACCATTTGTGTTATTCTTATATGTTGTTTTTCCTCCTAATGTTTCTTAAAAGATGTCTTGAACCTTTTTTAGTTGCTCCTAATTTATTACTAATTTTGTTGATCGAGGTCATGCTCCTATTCTTACTGTGTAGGGTGTGACCCGGACTTTTTTTCCTGTTTTCTAATTGTAAGTTTCACTCTGTTGTACCAATACATGGAGTAGTTGTTCATAGGCGTTTTGTTTCAAATGATACAATTCGTAAACAAAATGCGATTTTTGTAACATGGGGAATGTTGATGGTCATCTTGTTGGATAGAAGTATCACTGTTGATGAAGTGAAAACATTATTTAAAATATTGAGAAATTTGTTGTTGTGGATCAAATGACAGAAATTGATCAATATTAGCAACTTTCAACATTAGAGTTTGATTTCATCTTCTCATGAATGATATCTCGTTGCAATATGGTAGGATAATGGCCAAGTTTCCCGTTTATGTTGGAAAAGGCAAAACCAAGTCTAGTTCCACTTTGTTGTAACAGGTTTGTTTGATGTTGGCATAAGGGTAAAATCTGTGTGATTTTGGTATTCCCCTAGATTTGAGGGGCTAAAAGATTTTGTCCTTGGGTTAGCATTGAAGAAACCTATTAGGCTGTGTTTGGTACTAGTGATTGACTGTGATTGTGGGCTTTTTTAAAAATAAACTCACGTTTTGTACAATTTTAATTAAACCAACTGAATCTGTCGCGGGAAGGATAAGGGTGTACTCAACTAGATAAAATAAACCCTTCTACTATTAATCATCTACGTTAATTCCAAGTATGTACCTTACCCTAACCCAAAAAAACCCCTGTTCAGCTGTTCTCTCCGCTAACATCTAATTGATGGACCAAAAAAAATTGTGTATGTTGAAATTTCTCCTCTAACAACTGCTAAATCTTCAGAAATCGGAGGAGTCCTCATCCGGCTAAAACTCACACATTAATTCTCTCTGTCTCGGCAAATCATTGTGAAAAACTCTATTTAATTTATTTTCATATGGTGTTGCAAACATGAAATTTGGTTCTTGGGTTTTGACGGAGGAACCATGATTTCGTTTTTCTCCCTTTTTCACTTCATTTGATTGGATTCAATGCGTTTATCTGTTTTTTTTTTCCTGAAATATCTGTTTGTTATTGCTTTGCTTAATTTATTGTGTCGCTCTGTGCAAATGAAAATCTCATTAAATTTCATTATCAGATTTGAAATTGCTGTGTTATATGTGGAATTCAATCTTCTGCACAATAGGCTAGGTTTTTCTGAAGTACATGGAGGAAACGTTGGGGAAGAAGTAAAAAAAAGTAGTCTGTTAATTTAATTATTCAATAAAAAATAAAGGGGTATTATTGGCAAAGATATTTTAAACCATTATTTAATTTTATTCCTAAAAATAAAACCAAACACAATATTATTTTCAGCACAAATTATTAATTCTTATTTATCAGATCTTTTATCATTTATTTACTAATTATTCAATAATCTCATCAATTGAATCAAATACTGCCTTATAATATTAGCGAACTAAGCTCACTGAAGGTGAAAACGTAGTGTTGGAAGAAATTGAAGTGAACTTTAAGAATCTACTATCAAGTGTAACTTAAAATATAATTAATATTTCGCTTTAAAAAAAAATTAATATTACTTCATTTTTCCCAACACTGGAAAATATACAGATAGGAAAAATAATTTGGGGCAAGTTTGCTTTAAATCTCCAAACTTAAACATATTTTTGCATTCGATCTTTGTCAGAAAAAAAAAGTATGTTTGAACTCATTGATTCACACAAAAATATTGCACTTCTTGAGTTCAAATGTTTTTTATGCGTGAAAATCAATACAAAACATTGAAAATCTAGTACTAATATATGATATATGAGTACTAAATGGTTATGTCCACACTTGCAACACATATTTGGATATTTAATAATCATGTATTACTACCAGATCTAAAAACAATTGATACTCCAATATCATATATTAGTATCATATTTTCAATATTTTGTATCGTTGTTTTATTAAAAAAGACAAATATTTCATATTTGAGTACTCAAAAAACATGTATTAGAACCAAATTTGGAATAATTTATGTTCAAATATCATGTATTAGTACTGTATTTTCAATGTTTTGTATCGACTTTCATCCGATAAGAACATGCGGAAACATGAGGGCTCAGAAATTGCAGAAATATTTTGCTATGATTCAGAGAGTTCAAACATATATTTTTTTTTTGACAGTGACCAAATTATGTTTGGATTTGGGTATTTAAAATAAGTTTACTAAATAATTTGATTATTTTTCATTTGGAAGAAGAAATCCATGGTCAGTGGTCACCCATCACAAAAGATTCTTAGATGCTCCTTTGCTATGGTTATTGTAAAAACAATTACTTTTTTTTATGTTTTATTACCAGAGTATGTCATGAGTACACGTTCGGTTAGAAACATGGTTATACTTTAATTTTGAAATTACAAATTATCCTATGTACATCAATGAAAAGATCTCTTCATTGGATAGTTTTGTAAAGTACGTCCGAGTGTATGAATATAGCATTTTTCTTATTACTGACAATTTATGAGACTTGTAATAGATATGGTGATTGGTAGTTTTTAAGATAAAAGGGAATGTTATCTTCAGTCCTCATAATGTTACCCCTACTTGCTACAAGGGGTATAAGAATTGTCCGATGTTTAGTAATTTACGGTCTTCGTGGTTTTGATGTGATTTATGTAACCCTTTTCTAGCTTTCCATTTCCTAAGGTTATGTTTTCATGTTTCTTCCTGTGTTCTTCTGAGTTACCTGTAAATATTTATGATAACAAAATTTGTTTTTAGATCAACTTTCCAGCTGTATAAAAGAATCAGAGATATGCTTAGCTCGATTCAATCGTAGCCCGTTTTCTTATCCATGTATGGAGTTATTTGGAATGTTGCCAAAACATCTCTAGCTCTTGATCTATGAGTGCAAGAGTTTAAATTTCATATGAAGATGTATTTTTACAGGCTTTATGATACATGAATTCTATAATTTGTATATATTTTTCAATGCATAGTTCTCATTTATATTGTTGAGGATTGGAAAATGAGTATGAGCAAGATAGATAATGCATATTGAAATCATGCATATGACTGTCACTGTTGCATGATTATGCATGTCATTGCATAAAAAAAACATTACTTTTTCTTAGTTGGATCGGGTAGAACATCTCTTTTACAAATTGACATGCGAGACAATTTCGTATGAGTTTTTGTGTTTCTAATAGATGTACGACAACAATAGATACAAAACAGAAAATATAAGTATGACGATTGAGATTTGCACCCATAGTTTAGACCCAAATCACTCAAGTTTGTGATTTATTATCTTGCTTTACTCGTTTACTTGAGCATATCTTGTTAAAACGTTCGTTGTCGAAAAAGGGTTCTTGCTTTCTTAATTTTGATTCCATTGGTTAGAGACTTAGTTTGCTTCAATCTTGCCGGAAAACCGATAATGAATTTCTGAGCGCAGCAGGATCCTTCATCATTAAAATAATTTTTCCTCGCATATTATATATTTTCCTATAAATTAACAATTCAACAATATATATTATGAACTCAAAAACAAAAACACACAGACCAGAATGGAATTAAGGGTGAACGTCGTTACCAAACACGAGAGATTCGAAAAATCTAACTAAGAAAGTAATAATTTTATCTCAAATTAGCGCTTTTAATAGAAATATTATTACTTTTAATAAAAAAGTAATACTTTTGATTGGAACAATAATATTTTTTTATGTCAAATTATCGTGTATTATAAGTAATACTTTTAAAAAAATACTAATATTTTTGACCTAAAAGTAATAGGATTAACAAAAAACTTATTGTTTATGTCAGAGTTGCATACATTTATAACTATATATTATTTTTCACATAAAACTATTATTTTTCAATGAAAAGTAATAATTTTGAATACAAAAACATAATTTTTTATGTCAATTTAGCAAACGGTGGAATTAATACTTTTAACAGAAAAAACTAATACTTTTAATATAAAAAACAATAATTTTATCATAAAAATTAATATATTTTTTTCATAAAAAAGTAATATTTTGATGTATAAAGTATTTAAATTTGCATTCATTAGAAATAATAATTTTCACGTGAAAACTAATAATTTTATTATAAAAACTAATATTTTTTATAAAAAAATTAATATTTTTGACGTAAAAAATATTTAAATTTGCGTTCGTTAAAAGTAATATTTTTCATATAAAAATATTTTATACAAAAAAAATAATACTTTTTATGTCACGTTAGAATACATCTAATACTTGTATCATAAAAAATAATATTTTTCAAAGAAAAAATAGTACTTTTGACTAAAAAGCAAAGTTTGTCAAATTAACAAATAAATTTTTGATCTCAGCATACACGAAAAAAAAGCAACACACAAATCAGACACAAATCATGCTTGATGATCCTTCTTTCAAGTTGAACCAATAAATTTTTGATCTCAGCATACACGAAAAAAAAAAGCAACACACAAATCAGACACAAATAATCAGATTATTTATTTATTTATTTATATTTTATTTATTATATGCATGAATGTCTGTCTAGTGTCTTGTATACATTTAATTGATAACATTTAATCTGATTATTTGTGTCTGATTTGTGTATTGCTTTTTTTTCTTCTATATATATATATATGTGTGTGTGTGTGTGTGTGTGTTTGTGTGTGTTAGAACTCACTTAAAAAAATAAAAAAATAAAAAAAACAGAACTCCGTTTGAACTGTAGAATTAAATATCTTGAGAACATACAAAAACATTCATTGGCTACTGATTCAAGCAAATCATCTTGTATATCAGAATTCAGATGTTAAATTAAGTACAAATATTGCACTACATCCCTCCAAATACTTGTGCAAAGCAGCAAGTTCATAAAAAAATTCTTGTTCACAAAATTTATATGACAAAATTAAGGTATTGGCATTTGCTGATGATCCAAGCTGCAAGGGTACTAACTGTCAAACGAGCTCATGAAACCGCCAAGGAAGCCAGCACCATTGCAACTGCCACAGAGGATCTCCTTTTTACCCCTGTTGAAAAGTTGAGTCGAATTACCGACAAGAAGTAAGTTAAGAAAACATCACGTAAGAAGTTGGGAGGACCATTTGCAAGACAAG
This sequence comes from Henckelia pumila, assembly GCF_033568475.1. Taxonomy (NCBI): domain Eukaryota; kingdom Viridiplantae; phylum Streptophyta; class Magnoliopsida; order Lamiales; family Gesneriaceae; genus Henckelia; species Henckelia pumila. The sequence goes on from NC_133122.1 coordinate 144,458,823, forward strand.
ATATGATAACAAGGGACTAAAAACATGGTAATGTTTTGACTAGTCTTGTTTAACCATATCAGAAAGTTTGAACCTGTCATGATTGATCAACATAGATAGACGAGTTTACATGAGTATTACTGCGATTTGGACAAAATAAATATGAGACAGAGAGGATTTCTTTGGTAGTTAATGATGCCACACAAATTGTCATACTTTACAAGTTAATCCTGCTCTTAAATCGGTACCCTTTCTTCTCCTTGTATCCTAGGCTCAGTAAACACATCGGTTTCCGACCTTTGCAATGAGCCTGGCACAAATCTCATGTTCTGCTCCCACTGCAACGCGTGAGTTGTAGCCCAAAATATATTAATATCTCCTTTACTAGCCACTCATTTCACAATTCAATATGATAGCTTGAGGGATCCAAGAATCATATTTCATTATTGACATTATTTCAAACATCTTTGCTTACTCAAAATCAACAATGATGAAAAAGTTCTACATAGGATCTGCAGGCCGACACAATATATGATAAAATTCAATTTCCCTTTTGCAGTTAAAAAAGCAAATTTATCTTATTATCAGTAGTTTTGCAGCGAAACTTGGTCCAATACTTCGAATGTATAAGTTGGCGACTTCATCGACTGAACCATGATAATAGAACTACAGATAGATATGGATATTTTAAGCAAAAATTCATTATCCAGTCTTGATTAATGCAGTAAAAGTTAAGGGCACCATACCTGCAAAGCCAACATAATCCACCAGCTTTGAACTGCCCATTAAAGTGATCAACAGAATTGATTCCAGTACCCTCACACTGGGTACATTGTTTAGCACCTACTCAATTTTCAGAAAAAAAGATCAATAGTCTGAGACAGAGAACAGAAAAACTTTAAGCTTATACGATGATTGGATTCGGAAAGAAGAAGAAGATGAAAAGCTTAATTAAATTTCGCTCCCCCACAAATTGAAGTAACGACAAAGATATGCTTAAGTGACAGAATTGTGTTGAGAAAGCTTCTCCATGTGGCACAGTGATGTTTAAAAAAAATAACCAAAACATGGACCTATACCCAAACTTTACAAATATGTAAATAGTATCATGCGCCCAAGAAGATATTAGGAGGACCAAAAATGGAAGAGAAGAGCTGCAAAAGGAGAGAAGTGAAGAGCTGATGAAACACCATTCCAGTTAGCTGACTATTCACTCAACTAATCTCGAGTTTCATACTTTCATTTCCAGCTTGATTAGAACTGCTGATGAATAGGTCACTCTAGATTTAGGACATAAGTTTGTTACTTTCATTTCACGTACCATTCTAGGAACTAAAACTCATTAAAACACCACAAAAGTTTCACTAACCATTCCCTTCACACTCAGTGCAAAGTATGCTATTCGTTTTGGTGCTTGGTTCACTGCCTGTAGCCTGCAAAAAAGAAAAAGACCAAGTGACCTGCGTTAACAACAGAATGATGGCTTAAAAGGAAAGCGTGAAGTAGTAGGAAATATTAAACAAAAACTTTTAACAATGAACACTCTTATATTAATGCCAACAAACGTTTACTGAAGGACCATGGGCCTTAATTTTTAAATTCCCAAAGTAAACAAGATGTTTCCAATATGGCTGCAACAATGGTCCGTAAGACGAATATGATTCTTGGTAGCAAAGCTGTTCTTTGTCACTTTAGTGCGTTATGGAGGTTTGGAGACAAGAACAAGGCTCAAGTCTTGGAATCTGTATTTTGCTTGGTCATCTATTCCAAACACCAAAACTATCACCATATTTATAGATGCTCCACCATTGTTTCTCTCATCTTGTTTCAGCCTTTCTAAACTGTGTTTCACAATTTTTCCGGACGTAAGATGTCCAAGCCAATGGGAATAAACGGCTTAAAAAACCCTCTTTGAATAACTAAAATCTTTTGAAAAAGTTGACTACTTGACATATCATCCCCTCAATGCGCACATAGATGTAGATGTAGATGCCACTTGCCAGTTGTGAGTTGTTATCATATAAGTATCATCATTTTTTTAACAAAAACAGCTAGATAACAAGACTCCATTCATCTCAAAGTATCATTTCATTGCTGAAATTCGAAATATAAACGGACACTCACTCACCTTAACCTTTAAAGACTCAAAATCAGCATTTTTCTTCGAGCTGTAACCTGTGTCTCTCGTCCAATTCACCTTCCTACTAGTGTAGCTGGGACCAATAAGTCCTTAAAAAATAATGAAAATTTCACATAAAACAGAGTGATGAATCTACACCAGAATCAGAAGCAGCACAAAAAACATAAAGAATACGCCTTCATTTACAGAAAACTAGTTCATTGGACTGAAGAACCAGGAGCAATAAATTCATGAAAAGATACAAGCACACGCAATAAGAGACAGATTGAGACAAAGGGTACCAGGTTTTTCGACAGTATTCAAGGAAACGAGAGGTGAAAAACAAAGGGAGTTTGCCATTTCTTGACAATCTTCGATTTTTGCAGAGAATGGCTCGAGGCGGCAAATGGTCGATTGCAGCAAGTAACGAACGGAGGAGCCAACTAGATAAGGTTCTCTCACTTCGAGTGAGATATTTTCTTTTTCAGTTTATCTTAAGTTCACTAAGTTTATCATTGTTAAATGATAAACAAATAAATTAAATAAATGACAAATTATTTTAAACTCCCCATTACCAAACTTTTCTTTTAATAACTCCCTACCCACCCCTTTCTTTATTTTTACTCCCTAATGGTCCTCATATTTGAATTAAAATATAATTAAAACTAATCCTTTGTACGTGGCTTTGTTATACCTATCGAACCAGTCCCGGCCATGCAAGACTATTAGTTACGCAAGGTTTCCAGCCGATATACTCCAGATTTGTGTCCAACATGCTTTCGTAAGATGAATTAAATTTAAATACCTTTTTGACCATAATGTCGTCGGGTCATACCTGCCGAGTTTTACGAAGTGCTCCTCACACTCCAACCACGCAGTCACAACAGATGGTTTCTGCACAAGCTCCTTCAACGACACCCAGCACAGCCTTAATTCGTTTTCTACCTTAAGGCGTATGATATATAAATTTAATTATAAAATATGAACATGAAAGAACGAGAGATTTAGGAAATTTATTCAGACATAATATTATTACATAAATCAACTCATTTGAAGAGGAGAAGACAACTTGTTTAGCTACTCATAGTAGCCTTGTTCTTGAAATACATAAAAGAAAACTTAATACAAAGAGAGAAAAATATTACAACAATTTATTTGTAAGAAAACTGAAGGGAATGATTGATATCTTCAGCTTCCTCAAATGCATGTATTTATAGCTGTAGTTCCACTCGTTTCACCGAGAAACTTCAGGGAATCTCACAGCTGTCTTGTATTTCTTTATGCCATTATTGATGACATCTTTTACTAGTGGAGGAGGCAGCTGTCTTGAATTTTTTATGCCATTATTGATGACATCTTTTACTAGTGGAGGAATCACATGTCTGCCACTTTCTTTTGGCTTTATTCTCCTCACATGTCTGCTTTATTGTTGTCGGGGCATCTTTTGCTTTTGAAGTAGGCCCCTGTGAAAACGCATCTTCGGTGGTCCTTATCTACCTTTGCTTGTCTCGAAAAAATCCTTACGATCGTTCGGGGTCTAAAGGTTTTTCCAAATTCTGGCTCCTTCTGATTTGGGCATTCTGGGCAGATATTCTTTGACCATCGTCCAATATGAGCCATGTTACAGAATTTTCGGCGAGTTTCTTTACTCCCCGGCAGCTTGTTGTTCCACAAAAAATTTCTTTTTTTTTCGAAGAGTTCTTCCGCAAATGCTGTAGTTTTTCCTGTCATTGTGTTTAACAGGAACGATCCATTCACAAAATTCTGATAAAATTTGAATGGAAACTTGACTTTATACATCTCAGTAAGACAGACCCAAATACCCCATGTCCTTCTGGTTGAGATCTCATTTTCTCCGAAAGTGGACACCAAGGGTATTTCTTCAGTTTTAGGATCCTTGATAAATTTATGACTGTTTATATCAGGTCTCCTCAGCTTGATAAAATGAAAGGGTTCGTGTGATCCTTTCACTGTTGGTTTTGGAGCTGCACTGAAAAAGTATAACTCAAGCACATCTCCTCTGGCCAAATGATCATTATTTGCCCATGTTTCTTGGACTGCTTCCTGGATCCATTTTGGTAACTGTGATATCTTCGGGAAGCTTGGTGATGTTGTATAAACTGAGGCCAAAGCCCCAAATTCATACCAGAGTTTTACATCTTTAGGATTGACATTGTTTTTTAGCCAAACCTTTGGATATATTCCTGCAACATCAACCCTGTAAGTGTTCGGGTTGATTTCACTCCTTGTATTCAATTTCTCCCACCTTTGTTGATAAACCTGAAATGGAGAAATAATAGATGAATTAGTATCAATCTTAGATTTTCCCTTGCCAGTGTTGGGCCTAAGATTGATCTCTTCCTCTTTTACCCCAGAGGCGGAGGGTTGACTTGATGAGTTATCCTCATCAATTGTTGCTTCATCCAGATCATCAAAGGCTGATGATAGATTAGCACTTGTTTCTTGAGTTTTAGATTCCTCAACATCTTGTTTCACAACCGGTGGTTGTATTTCTTGTTCTTGTAAAACCAATGGTTTTAGCATATCTTGTTTATGAGAAACCAATGGTTTCTCTATAGCCTTCATAATTGGCCCTTGAATAGCAGCCCATAGTTGTGTTTGAGCTTGCATATATCCTGTAATTCGATTAGATACTTAGATCCGATCAGCTTGTTGTAACCTTCCGGCCATTTCAGCATTAATGGCTAACTGGTTGAACTCGTTTTGAAGCAACCCAAGGTGTTCCCTGAGATGTCTCTGCATTTTCATGATGGAATCCATGTCACTGCCTTCCATCTCTTGTTAATAAATCTGCAAGAATATTTTCATGAGATTTAATAATAACAATATCAAAAATATAATTTTGACATAATGCTTGCCATCTTAATAACCTAGCTTTCTCAGGTTTAGATTCAATCTTATTTTTTAGGAAATCTTTTACCTGGGTGTTATCAACCTTCAGAGTGAATTTTTTAGCAAGTAAAAATAATGGCCATTTTTCAAAAGCCCTTTTAACTGCATAAAATTCCTTCTCGTTGATATGTCATCTAATGGCCTCAGATTCTGAAAAAAAATCGCTACAGTATCTGCATGGTATTTCCCCATCTGGAGTGATCTTGGTAAGGACTGCTGCCCACCAATCGTCACTGGCATCCGTAAATAATACCAGATCATCTTCATCTATGGGTATAGCCATTTTTGGGAGATTCTTACATATATCTTTTAATTGGTTTACCCCTTTAGTATGGTCATCGGCCCATATAAACCTAGCATCCTTTTTTAACAAAGGACTGAACACCTTTCTGTACATTGCTAGATTGTTAATGACATCCCTGCAAAATTAACTACTCCAAGAAAACTATGGAGTTGTTTTACATCTTTGAGTTTATCTGAAAAATTCTTTACCTTTTCCACAATATGGGGTTGTAGAATTATTCCAGTTTCATCAATCTCAATACCGAGGAATTCAATTTTCCTCGTTGCTATGACTGCTTTCTTTTCAGATAAAACCAGTCCTTCTTGTTTACAAATTTTAGAGAAAATCTCTAAGTGTTTAACGTGTTCGTCTATATTTTTTGATGCTATAAGAATATCATCAATATAAACAAACATAAAGTTGAAATAATCTTTAAAAAGGTTATCCATATTTCTTTGAAATATCTGGGGTGCATTAGCTAATCCCATAGGCATAACTTCCCAAATATAGTGTCCTTGTGGAGTAGAGAAGGCTGTGAATTTCTTACTTCCTTCTTTCATTCGAATCTGGTAAAATACAGACTTACAATCAAATTTTGAGAACAATCTAGCATTTCGTACACAGCTAATTAGGTGTTCTCTACTCGGTATGAAGTACCCATCAAACTCCAGGATTTTATTAATACCTTGGTAGTTAATAACTAGCCTGGGTTTCCCTATTTTTATTTCACCATGATTTCTAACCAGAAAACCTGGGCTGCTACATGGTGAAACTCCTTCTTTGATTAAACCAAGGTCCAAATGTTCCTTGATAATTATTCTCATATCCTTTTGATCTGTTATGTTCATCGGGATAGACTTATATCTGACGAATTCATACTCTTTGCTTTCCTTTAGAGTAAGACTGACTTTGAGTTGATTTCTATCCCACCATGCCAAAGGATGCTCGTTGTAACTTTCTTTGAGCCTCTTTTTGACATCTTCAAGGGATACTTTATTCTCTAACTCTATATCTCTGTGATTTAGAATTACCTTGAGAAGCTCTATATCCTCTGTTTGAAGTTCTTGTTCTGTTATTATTTTCAACATGGTTTCTCCAAACCTTCTTGGATCTTTCATTTTTGGGTGAAAAATTATCCTTTATCACCACACTGGCTGCGAAATATTATCGATAATTGTCGATAAAAAGCAACCTTGAGTCTTTGAACGATAATTTTATGATCACAAATTGTAGTGAACATAAGTCTTCTTGACTCATTGTCTTGTGTGTACTTCTTAAACATTTGTAAGAAGTTATTTCCTAACAGGATATTAGCTCATGTATCATGGAAATAGATTGGTGGTGTTTTTACCTTGTACCAAGGTGTTTGACCTGCACCTCCCATAAGGATCTCTGCTTGTTTTATTCCTTTGCAAAGAATTAAAATTCTTCGAGAGAAATCTCGTCCATCAAATTTTGGCAATTCCTCTTCACATTCTTCAGGGAAGACTCCTCTTTTTGCTGTACAAATTCCTGCTCCTGAGTCAATATAAGCTGCAAAATACTCAGCCTTATATTGTTCATATAACATCTCTATCGGAATGTATATGGAGAAAGGACTTGTTGTCATTTTTTAAAGAGATTACTAAATGGCCCCGCCATTTTTAACAGACTGTGTTGTAACTCAGTAATTCGATTAAGACTATTTACCTTTAGTTTTCGTAAGGCCTCAGAAGGTAGAGTATGGTTACTCCTTTCTACTTCATCAATGCGTTCTAGTAAATCATGTTCATGAATTACTAATTTCAACTGTTGCTTCTTCCTCTGTCCGTGAACAGAGTTCTCGAATCTGATTAAGGGATTTCCCTTATCCAATTCTCTTGGTTATCCATTTCGTAGAATTCTTATTGAATTTTCCAAGTATTTTCTTTTACCATGAACTCTATTCCTTTTTCAAGGCGTTTTCATGGTTTATGGTCCTCCAGGAATTCTAGACCAAGAATGAGTTGATCCATTTCTTTTCCTGGAATTCCCCAGATTTGAACTTCCAATTCTCCAATATTTATCACTCCTTGGTAAGTTCTTTTTTCCTGTTATTCCAAATAGTAAATCGAGTTACAAGGGAACAAGTTCCGATGACTTGCAATTTCGAATACTATTTTTGAAACGACCCTAACTCTCTAATAAATAAATATGCGGAAATTTTTTTTTTTTTTATACTACTAAATAAAATATGTACATATATGCCCATACATATATGCACTGAATTAAAATACTTAAAATAAATACATGACTAAATAAATAAATAATTAAATACTTAAGAAAAATGCAATCCTTAAAATAATTAAACATTTGAGTCAACCCTAGAATTAAAAATATACTGCATAAATAAAATAATAAAATGTGTCATGCACTAAAAATATTTAATAAAATATTCCAATAAACCTCAACCAATAAAAATATTAAAATGTATCATGACACTCAAACATGGTGACTCAGAAGCTGTCACGGTCACGGGGCTACTGCAGCGCTGCTCATACGTCCTCACCACCGGTAGGAGTAACCTGTTCCTCTACGTACTCACCTGCACCATATCAGTGTAGTGAGCCTAGAGGCCCAACATGCATACTAACAAGGGTTTAAAATAATTTAAATCAATTTAATACTAATACATACATATACATGAATGAGCATGCTTAAAAATTACATAACATAAATTACATAAATAAACATACATAACATACATAATATCATACATACATAAGTTGTTGAGCATTTATTTTCTGAACATCGAGTGGTCCTATCCGTAAGTGTGACCCATAGTGCGACTGATCAGTCTAAGAAACCATCGTACGAGGCTGGTGGCGAACCACCCATACATAAATGGCAGAAAACTGCCCATACATAAATGACAGAAACTGTCCATACATAAATGGTCACACTACTTCAATTTCCACCTAAAATATTTTATTTGCTCAACCATAGAAGTTCAATCATAGCATAAAAATTGATTTCATGAATGCATGTACTTAAATAAATTGTGTGTCCTTCATATATATTTAATTTAATTTTCTTACTAACATATAAATATTAAAATAACTTAAATGCATAAAAATAATTAAATATATAATCAGGACACATGCAATTTTCTCATGGATGGTTCTGGACTGCTGGCCTTACATTCAAGCCCATTAACTTAAATCTGGCCCATTAACATACTTAAGCCCAATATCTTAATCTTTAAGCCCAATTAATTAATCTAAGCCCAATTAAATTAATTAAGCCCATTAAAATTACACTAAGCCCAATAACACTTAAACTGGCCCATTGGGCCCAAAAACCCAAAGACTGGCCCATTAACTTTTATGGGCCCAAAAGCCCACAAAATTAATGGACTAACTTAATTAAAATTTTAAAAGTCCAAATAAAATTATTTGGGAGTCCAAATAATTTTATTTCAATTAAATTGACTCAAAAACCCATTATTTCATAAAATATTTTAAAAATAAAAAGACTCGAGCCCGGCCCACCTAACCCGGACCCGGACCCACTTAACCCGACCCACTAATCTACTGACCCGACCCGAGCCCCCACGACCCGACCCGGTACCCTGAAACCCTAAAACCCGAACCCCCTTACTTCCCCATGGCCGCGGCCGTGAGCAGCAGCCATTCCATGGCTGCTGCCGGCCGGCTCCGGCCGCCCCTGGCCGGAGCGCCGCCGCTCGGACGTAGCCCACGTCCGGGCGGACCTAACCTGTCCGAACCCCAGCCCCCATGCAGCCCGGAAACTGGAACCCGACGGCTCTTCCCTTCCAACCCTAACCTGCGCGCAGCTGGACTCTTCACCCCTAAACCGATCGGCCTAGCCCTTCTCAGACCCAAGCCCCTCCATGGTTCGATCCTTAGGCACCCTAGGACCCCTCTTGACCGAACCCTCAGCCCCGAACCAAGCATGGAGAGGAAAAACGTGAGTTATGCATATGAAATCGAAACACAAGGCACCAACAACAACATAGAAATCGTTTTTCTGAAAATAATTTAAAGGAATTTCGATGCTTACTATAATCCATATAATATATACTGATATTGTACGAAAATATGAAAGAATTCATGCCTTTCACCGTAGATATGGATTTAACACGTGTAGGAAGGACTTCGGGACGACGGGACGACTTTGGCTTGCTTGGAACCTTGAAAACCGGCTATGGAGTCTTCTTGGAGGTTGGTTCGGTGAAGAAGGAGATGGAGAATGGATAGTGGAGGTGGGCGGCTGATGGTGGAACGATCGGCAATAGGGTTTGGGTAGAATAGGTTTAATTTTGTGTTAATTAAAAATATAGGTTAAATAAATAAGGATAAAAGTTTTAAATATTAAATATACAACTTAAACTCCTAATTAAAACTTTAAAAATCTGATAACAAAAAGAAAATCTCGAAATATTAATTTAAGGAAATTTTAAAAATACTAAAAAGTCAATATTTTGGCTAATTTTGGATAAAAAGGATTCCTAAAATTATATAAAATTAAATACTTAAGATTTTGAGATAATAAAACTCAAAATAATATTTTAAGGCTCCAAAAAGACTCATAAAATAATTTGGCTAGAAAGTTGTCATCTCGTCCGTCCACGGTCCCGTCTACGCGATCAAATAATAAAAATACTAAAAATTATAAAAATCACTAATTATGGGTTAAATGCTTAAAAATAAATTAAATCATGCATAAATAATTCACAGAATTATTTAACCCATAAATCATAAATTTAAATAATTAAATATCCTAATTATGCAGGCGGATTTATGTAATTAAAAATACCGGGTGTTACAATTCTCCCCCCCTTAAATTGAATTTCGTCCTCGAAATTAAAGTACTTACCCGAACAACTCCGGGTAGCGAGTCCTCATATCCTCCTCGGTCTCCCAAGTAGCTTCCTCCTCCGAGTGATTCAGCCACTGGACTCTGACCATCGGTATGACCCGCGTCCTAAGCCTCCGCTCCTCCCTAGCCAAGATCCGCACTGGTCTCTCCTCGTACACAAGATCTGGTGGCAACTGTAAGGGCTCGAAATCCAACACATGCGACGGGTTGGAGACATATCTCCGAAGCATGGATACATGGAAAACGTTGTGCACTGCCGCTAGCCCTGGAGGTAGAGCTAAACGATAGGCCAACGTGCCAACTCGCTCCAAGATCTCGAATGGCCCTATATATCTCGGATTAAGCTTGCCTCTCCGTCCAAAACGCGCTACTCCCTTCATAGGTGACACCTTCAAGAATACGTGATCACCTACTGCGAACTCCAAATCGCGTCGTCTGGCATCTGCATAACTCTTCTGCCGACTCTGCGCAGTCCTCATCCTATCTCGAATCTGCGTCACGATGTCAGCTGTCTGCTGCACAATCTTTGGACCCAACAAAATCCTCTCACCAACCTCATCCCAATGCACTGGAGATCTGCATCTCCTCCCATAAAGTGCTGCATAAGGAGCCATACCTATAGACGACTGAAAACTGTTGTTATAGGTAAACTCCACTAATGGCAGTCTAGTCTCCCAAGATCCTCGAAAATCGATGACACAAGCTCTCAAAAGATCCTCGAGAACCTGGATCACTCTCTCGGACTGACCATCTGTCTGGGGATGAAATGCTGTACTGAACAGAAGCCTAGTCCCCATAGCCGTGTGCAGACTCTTCCAAAACGCAGATGTGAATCTCGGATCTCTGTCTGACACAATAGACACTGGTATGCCATGCAGTCTAACAATCTCTCTAATGTAAAGCTATGCATACTGTGTCAAAGTATAGTTAGTCCTCACCGGCAAGAAATGAGCTGACTTGGTGAGTCTATCCACAATCACCCAAATCGCTGTGCACCCTCTGGCACTCCTCGGCAAGCCAACCACAAAGTCCATCGTAATATTCTCCCACTTCCATTCCGGAATAGGGAGAGGTCTAAGAAGTCCCGCTGGACGCTGATGCTCTGCTTTGACTTGCTGACAAGTCAAGCACTCTGACACCACTCTCCCGATGTCACTCTTCATCCCGGGCCACCAATACAATAACTGCAAATCTCGGTACATCTTCGTACTTCCGGGGTGAATGGAGTACGGAGATGCATGAGCCTCTGCTAGAATCTCGGCTCTCAACTGATCAACGTTCGGTACCCACATCCTCCCACGGTACTGAACGATGCCATCCTCCACTGTATACAAGAGACTACCTCTGGCCTCATCTCTCTGTCTCCATCGCTGTAGCTCCTCATCAGTGGACTGTCCCTCTCTAATCCGATCTCTCAAAACTGGCTGCACCGTCAACACTGACAAGCTCGGTGCATGGCCGCTCGGATAGCACTCCAAACCAAATCTCTGAATCTCGGTCTGTAGTGGTAACTGTACAGTCAAACATGATATCACTGACGACTTCCGACTCAAAGCATCTGCCACTACATTAGCCTTACCCGGATGGTAGCTAATGTCACAGTCATAGTCCTTAACAAGCTCAAGCCATCTGCGCTGCCTCATGCTCAACTCCTTCTGGGTGAAGAAGTACTTGAGGCTCTTGTGGTCGGTGAAAATCTTGCACTTCTCGCCGTAAAGATAGTGCCTCCAGATTTTTAACGCAAATACCACTGCTGCAAGCTCCAAATCATGCGTCGGATAGTTCTGCTCATGAATCTTCAACTGTCGCGACGCATATGCGATAACTCTGCCACTCTGCATAAGTACTGCGCCCAAACCAAGCTTGGACGCGTCGGTGTACACCACTAACTCCTCATGTGGCACTGTCATAGCTAACACAGGTGCTGAAGTAAGTGCATCCTTCAGCTGATCAAAGCTCCTCTGACAATCTGGACTCCAACTATACTTCGCGTTCTTCTTGGTTAAGGAAGTCAAGGGTACTGCAATAGAGGAAAAACCCTTGATGAACTTCCTATAGTATCCTGCCAAACCCAAGAAGCTACGAATCTCCGAAGCATTCTTTGGAATCCCCCAATCCCTCACTGCCTGCACCTTGGACTGATCCACTGCGATCCCATCCCTAGAAATAATGTGGCCTAGAAACGCCACCTGCTCCAACCAAAACTCACACTTACTGAACTTTGCAAACAGTCGATGCTCCCTCAAAGTCTGCAAGGCTGTATGCAAATGCTGTGTATGCTCCTCAATGCTCCTCGAGTAGATCAATATGTCATCAATGAATACAATGACAAACTGATCTAGATACGGCTGGAAGACACGATGCATGAGATCCATAAAAACTGCTGGAGCATTGGTCAACCCAAAGGGCATCACCAAGAACTCATAGTGCCCATATCGTGTCCTAAAGGCAGTCTTAGACACGTCTGAATCTCTGACTCTCAGCTGATGGTAACCAGATCGCAGATCGATCTTGGAGAATACCGAAGCTCCCTGCAACTGATCGAATAAATCCTCTATCCTCGGTAGCGGATACTTATTCTTCACTGTGACTCTGTTGAGCTCTCGGTAGTCAATACACAATCTCATGCTGCCGTCCTTCTTCTTCACAAACAACACTGGAGCTCCCCATGGAGAAAAGCTAGGACGAACAAAGCCCTTCTCCAACAGCTCCTGAATCTGCTCCTTCAACTCTCTCATCTCTGTAGGAGCAAGTCGATACGGTGCCTTAGAGATAGGCACAGTATCTGGCAACAACTCAATACTGAACTCCACCTCTCTCACTGGTGGAACTCCTGCCACATCGTCAGGAAAAACATCTGGATAGTCACGTACCACCTCTATGTCTGATAAAGATCTGCTAGAAACATCCGAGGTAGTGACCACACTAGCAAGAAAACCCTGACATCCATGGCGCAACAGTTTCCTCGCACGAACAAGTGATATCATCTGAGGAATACTGCTAGACTGAGATGCAAAGAAAGTAAACATCTCACCTCCTGCTGGCTTCACTGACACTGTCCTACGTCGGAAATCAATCGAAGCTCCATTAACTGATAGCCAGTCCATACCCAAAATCAAGTCAAACCCAGTCAATGGAATAACCACTAGATCTGCTCGAATGGAGTGTCCCTGCAACTCCAATGCCAGATCCCTGATGACACTAGTGGTAGTGATAATCTGTTCGGATGGCATGGTAACATCGTAACCACTGTCTACAACCTCCGGTGAAATGCCTATCCGTCTGATAAAATCTCGGGAGATAAACGAATGCGTGGCTCCTGAATCTAGCAACGCAAACGTGGAGTTGCCTCCAACTAGAATTCTCCCTGCACGCAGAAGATTCCCAACAATTCATACCACTATGCTCCCAAGGTTAAAATACTAAAATCCTTAATTCTAATCACAAAGAAACAAAATTCTTATTCTAGCATGCTGATAATTAAACTCATGTAACAGGCATTCAGTTATAATCGCAATTAAACAAAAGCAAAGAATTGAAAAAGTTCTAGGGGTTAGGTATACCGGTGATCAAGGAGGTATCTGGGTCTGCCTCCTCAGCCTGCATCACATAAACTCGCCCACTGACATTCTGCCTCTGCGGGCAGTTGGCAATCTGATGCCCTGGCTCCTTGCAACGATAGCAGACTCCTGCTCCCATAAGACACTGCCCGGAATGCATCTTCTGACACTTCGGACACACTGGATATCTCCCTGGAGTAGGGGCCCCGCCCCTAGTCTGCTGCTGTGGCTTCCCCTGAGGCCTCTGCTGATTCGGGCCCTTAGATGGCCCTGTAGACTGTTTCTTCGCAGGTGGCTGCGAAGATGGTCGCTGATACCCTGTCTGCACAAACTGCCTCTTACCCTGCTGCTCTCTCTGTATCTCCCTCCGTCCCTCCTCGGAACGCAAGGCCCTGCTGACTGCAGACTCATATGTAAAGACGTCTGCCATACGTACGTCATGCCTGATCTCAGCCTTCAGGCCCTCCACAAACTGTCGCAGCTTCTCCTGCGGACTATCAGCAATCATGGGCACAAAGTGACAGCCCCTCTCAAACTGGCTCACATACTCCACAACCGACCTGTCCCCCTGACGGAGACTCATGAACTCACGGATCATGCGACTGCGCACATCCTCGGTGAAGTACTTGGCGTAGAAGATACGCCTGAACTCGGCCCACGTCAGTGTAGGTAGATGGACCCCTCTAACTGCACCCTCCCACCAAAGGGCTGCATCGCCTCGCATCATGTACGTCGCACAGCTCACCCTGTCGGTGTCTGTGATCCCCATATAATCGAAAATGGACTCAAGAGAGCGAATCCATCCCTCAGCCACCAACGGATCGGTGGTCCCCACAAACTCCTTAGGCCCCTTCTTCTGGAACCTCTCTGCGACGTCCTCCTCGTGGGACAGTCTGGGACGGGCAGCCTGCTGCTCCAGCAAGGCAGTAATACCCGCCATCATCGTGGCACTGGCCTGCTCCAGTGCTGTCATGGGGTGCTGCTGAGGTGGCGGTGGAGGTGGAGGTGGAGGTCTCCCACGTCGGTTCACTGGTCTGGGAGGCATTCTGCACCACCACATATTACTTTACGTAAATCGCCATGCATAACTAAGTGTTTAAAATTAAGGCTAACTTAAATTCTAGAAATTAAATCATACTATAAACATTTAAAACTTACAGATCGGTAGCGTGAATTTCTGAGCTAGCATAGCAGTAGTGACCCCTCCAAGGACCGTGCTCTAATACCAACTGAAACGACCCTAACTCTCTAATAAATAAATATGCGGAAATTTTTTTTTTTTTTTTTATACTACTAAATAAAATATGTACATATATGCCCATACATATATGCACTGAATTAAAATACTTAAAATAAATACATGACTAAATAAATAAATAATTAAATACTTAAGAAAAATGCAATCCTTAAAATAATTAAACATTTGAGTCAACCCTAGAATTAAAAATATACTGCATAAATAAAATAATAAAATGTGTCATGCACTAAAAATATTTAATAAAATATTCCAATAAACCTCAACCAATAAAAATATTAAAATGTATCATGACACTCAAACATGGTGACTCAGAAGCTGTCACGGTCACGGGGCTACTGCAGCGCTGCTCATACGTCCTCACCACCGGTAGGAGTAACCTGTTCCTCTACGTACTCACCTGCACCATATCAGTGTAGTGAGCCTAGAGGCCCAACATGCATACTAACAAGGGTTTAAAATAATTTAAATCAATTTAATACTAATACATACATATACATGAATGAGCATGCTTAAAAATTACATAACATAAATTACATAAATAAACATACATAACATACATAATATCATACATACATAAGTTGTTGAGCATTTATTTTCTGAACATCGAGTGGTCCTATCCGTAAGTGTGACCCATAGTGCGACTGATCAGTCTAAGAAACCATCGTACGAGGCTGGTGGCGAACCACCCATACATAAATGGCAGAAAACTGCCCATACATAAATGACAGAAACTGTCCATACATAAATGGCCACACTACTTCAATTTCCACCTAAAATATTTTATTTGCTCAACCATAGAAGTTCAATCATAGCATAAAAATTGATTTCATGAATGCATGTACTTAAATAAATTGTGTGTCCTTCATATATATTTAATTTAATTTTTTTACTAACATATAAATATTAAAATAACTTAAATGCATAAAAATAATTAAATATATAATCAGGACACATGCAATTTTCTCATGGATGGTTCTGGACTGCTGGCCTTACATTCAAGCCCATTAACTTAAATCTGGCCCATTAACATACTTAAGCCCAATATCTTAATCTTTAAGTCCAATTAATTAATCTAAGCCCAATTAAATTAATTAAGCCCATTAAAATTACACTAAGCCCAATAACACTTAAACTGGCCCATTGGGCCCAAAAACCCAAAGACTGGCCCATTAACTTTTATGGGCCCAAAAGCCCACAAAATTAATGGACTAACTTAATTAAAATTTTAAAAGTCCAAATAAAATTATTTGGGAGTCCAAATAATTTTATTTCAATTAAATTGACTCAAAAACCCATTATTTCATAAAATATTTTAAAAATAAAAAGACTCGAGCCCGGCTCACCTAACCCGGACCCGGACCCACTTAACCCGACCCACTAATCTACTGACCCGACCCGAGCCCCCACGACCCGACCCGGTACCCTGAAACCCTAAAACCCGAACCCCCTTACTTCCCCATGGCCGCGGCCGTGAGCAGCAGCCATTCCATGGCTGCTGCCGGCCGGCTCCGGCCGCCCCTGGCCGGAGCGCCGCCGCCCGGACGTAGCCCACGTCCGGGCGGACCTAACCTGTCCGAACCCCAGCCCCCATGCAGCCCGGAAACTGGAACCCGACGGCTCTTCCCTTCCAACCCTAACCTGCGCGCAGCTGGACTCTTCACCCCTAAACCGATCGGCCTAGCCCTTCTCAGACCCAAGCCCCTCCATGGTTCGATCCTTAGGCACCCTAGGACCCCTCTTGACCGAACCCTCAGCCCCGAACCAAGCATGGAGAGGAAAAACGTGAGTTATGCATATGAAATCGAAACACAAGGCACCAACAACAACATAGAAATCGTTTTTCTGAAAATAATTTAAAGGAATTTCGATGCTTACTATAATCCATATAATATATACTGATATTGTACAAAAATATGAAAGAATTCATGCCTTTCACCGTAGATATGGATTTAACACGTGTAGGAAGGACTTCGGGACGACGGGACGACTTTGGCTTGCTTGGAACCTTGAAAACCGGCTATGGAGTCTTCTTGGAGGTTGGTTCGGTGAAGAAGGAGATGGAGAATGGATAGTGGAGGTGGGCGGCTGATGGTGGAACGATCGGCAATAGGGTTTGGGTAGAATAGGTTTAATTTTGTGTTAATTAAAAATATAGGTTAAATAAATAAGGATAAAAGTTTTAAATATTAAATATACAACTTAAAATCCTAATTAAAACTTTAAAAATCTGATAACAAAAAGAAAATCTCGAAATATTAATTTAAGGAAATTTTAAAAATACTAAAAAGTCAATATTTTGGCTAATTTTGGATAAAAAGGATTCCTAAAATTATATAAAATTAAATATTTAAGATTTTGAGATAATAAAACTCAAAATAATATTTTAAGGCTCCAAAAAGACTCATAAAATAATTTGGCTAGAAAGTTGTCATCTCGTCCGTCCACGGTCCCGTCTACGCGATCAAATAATAAAAATACTAAAAATTATAAAAATCACTAATTATGGGTTAAATGCTTAAAAATAAATTAAATCATGCATAAATAATTCACAGAATTATTTAACCCATAAATCATAAATTTAAATAATTAAATATCCTAATTATGCAGGCGGATTTATGTAATTAAAAATACCGGGTGTTACAATTTTCACTTCTTTCCATCCTTCTGGAGATCTAAGTTTTCCTATTATAGAAAACTCTTTTTTTTTCTGGTGGAATTTCTTGAATAGGTGATTTGTCCCATCTCCTGCTTGTCATTCTGTCTCATTGGAAAGATAACCTTCGGGGTTCTATTTTAAGGTCTCTGTATAGAACCGGTCTGTCTTGAATTTGAATGTCTGTTTTCTGAATTAAAGGAAACTCGATTCTTTCTAGGTATATTGCTTGAGAAACTTTCCCAAAGATCTCTGAAATTTCAATGAACTCATTTCTAATAAATAATTCAAAATGGTGAGTATTAGAAAGAACATATGAAATTTGATACGTAATAGAATATGGCCTATTACCTTCCTTCATTAGTCTTTTTTCCTTGAAATTTTGATGCAAAGTCAAGGCTCGACTAAAATCTCTATCAGCTAAATTGTAGGCTATTCTTGGATAAATAACTCCCACAATTTTTCCTGCACATAAATTTCCCGAGATAGTTCCTAGAACCGCATCTTGTATATTCCCCATTCTTTTATCGCATACTACGATATCTATGAGTGAATCTATTCCCTCTTTAAAAGTAGCCTTGATCATAATCTGGATTTTTCCAATATGAATCCAAGACATTGTCTTTGCTACTTCTACTTTTAATTTCTGTAATTCTTCTCGAATTTCTTCAAAGGGAATTAACTGCATTTCAATTTGATTACTGGTTAGTTCCATAGGGATCGCCATTTTCCTTCTGGATACCTTATAAATCAAATTATGTCTTCTTTGTCTTAGCCCTAGGTTTCCTAAGACTCTTTCAACTTGTCCTACCAAAAATCCTTGGTACTTCTGTAATGTTGGATTTTCTCTCATAATCATTTGGACCATATTATGAGATATCGTAGTTTGACTAAAGAACTCAGCCAAACTTTCATGTGTTTCATGGCGAAACACTTCCTCTTTACTCTGATTCTGATTCTGATTCATCTTCAGAAACTTCTCGACTAAACAATATCTTTTCTTCGTATATGCTTTCATCTGAGGGGATATCCTCAAATTGATATACTTGGACTAGATCTTGAAAGAAGACCACATCATCCATATCTGGTGTTGCTTCAAAGAGTTTAACTCATTTTTTCTCGTTTTCTGGACAATTTGTAGATATATGTCCTCTTGCTCCACATGTCCAGCAGTTGCAATCCTTGAAACTTTCACTTGCTCTTGTATGAGTTCTTCTGAAAGTTCTTCTTGATGGTGTTCTTCCCATGCTTTGTGATGAGCCTGTTGCTGGGATGTTCTTGTAGGTCCACTTCTTCTACCTGATCTATAGGATCTGGCCTTTTGTTTGAACCAAAATGTTCTTGGTTTCCAAGAACTTTTCATTCTTTTATTATAGGGATTATTTCTGAATTTTTTCCTTTTAAATCTCTGTGATCTGTTTTCAATGATCGTTGGAAGATCATTTTCTCTACAACACAAAGGTGTACACTTATCTATACCCCTTATTTTCTTGTAGTTCTTCTGTAATGCTGCCATATGACACCATTCTGCTAATTTTCCTTTCAAAAAGGAGGCACGTCTTGCCAATGTATCAAGATTGCCTGGAACATATTCTTGAATCAGCATTTCTCTCCAGAGACTTGACATTTTTGCAAAAAATAGCTGAATAGCTATATTTTTCTCGACTCCCGAATTCCATCTGTATTTAGTGAATAACATAATGTATTCATCAACTAAGCAGATATCATGTAACTCGAGGCTATAAAGAGCTTGAGTATATCTTCTCTTTTTCTCTTTATCTTGATTATTGAAATAGTCTACCCCTATAAATTGTGCTTTAAATAGGGTGGTCATTCTTTCTCCAATCTCGCTGAGGGATTCTCCTGCTAAGATTGATTCCTTAGTTTCTGGCATAGTCATCTCCTATGTGATCTTAACAGATCCCATTAGACTCATTTCTAGAAGTTTAATGAATCCTTCTTTATTGAGATCTAATGTCCCTGCTGCTAATCTCATATCTGACGTCCAATCATCTATAAGATCTTCTCTGTTTTTGAAGTCCAAAACATCAAGGTTTAACATAACCCCGTAAGGATGTATTGGATCTAAAACAGTTTTTCCGTAAGGAGTTTGATGGAGTGGGATTTTACTCCTTCTCAATTTGGTTCCTACTGGATGTGAATTTTCTCCAACCTAGAACTCACTATGTGGTTCTTCTGTTTTAACCACATATCTTGGGGGATTCCCTATGGGTTGTTCACCCTTAGGGAAATTCATTTTTAGATCTACTACTTTGAGATTCGCAAAAGAATCCGCAAGATCTTGTAGATCCTCGAGATTTAATCTTTCTAAAGTAGTCATCAGATAGTGTTTTTCTCTGATACTGCTTTTATAAGATAATACATCATTTCATCATTGGTTAAAGGTTTTTGGACCATTTTGGTTTTACCTTTCTGATGTAACAAAGGTTCGGTACCAAATAAGAGTGGTAACCTTCCTCCTATATTTCTTTTTCTAGAATCCGAAGTGTGTTCTAGATTTATGATTTTATTTTGAAGATCCTTTAGGTTTCCAAGAATTTCTTCTTGTTTCTTAAGGATTTCTTCAATTTGCCGAGGTATTTCATACAGCTGATTGCTGTAATATTGTACCATCTTTTGAATTTCTCTAAGATCTCCGGAGAGTTTAGAGGAATCTGGGGTAATCTCTAAAAATTGAGAGTTAGAAATCATTTTTCTTTATCTCTTCAAAATTAAGAGCATTAATCACAACATGTTGTAAGTCAAGTTTGGGTTTGGGTATTTATCACCAATTTGCTCTTAAATAAATGGGATATATCTTGGTGTACATTTTGGAATTATACTACTACAAAGTACAAACAAAATATTAATTGCATATTTAATATATCAGTTAATTAATTGCATAAAATTTAAAATATAATTTTATACTAGAACAAGGACAAGAGTATCGAGTAATTTGAATAAAACACATACAAATAGCTTCTGGCAGTTGATTCTATGACTGATTTTGAAGGTCGGGTTTCTCCAACGCCTTCTTTTATAATTGATTTAATACCTTCGGATTTAGTTTAATGAAATATTTTTTCCCTTCAAAAAAAAAATAGTAAGAATGTTTGAGCCTCAAATCTTTTACAATATTTTGTTTCAATAATAATAATAATAATAATATCTATACTATACATTAAGGAAGAACATCTTAATTGGTTTTAATTGGTCTCTTGGTATGCTCAACCTCAAATTGCAAAAAGAACCCCATAAAAATATCAAATTACGAAAAATGGATATCATATTAAAATCAAACACATTAAAAAAATAAATGTTATATTATATACACATGACACATTATATTTATAATATATCACGTTACATATGCAAAGCGTGTCCATTATCGCTAGTTATTATTGTTTATGGATCCCGTCTTTCTTCTTAAACGAGTTCCCCAAATTAAAAGTTTCTCAACTAATCAATCCAACTTTCATATATTTCATTCAACATAAATAATGTTAATGTAAGTAATACCTTGATGTTAAATTGAAATATTGCAGTGATATACAGGTAAAACTGTCAAACAGGCCAACACATGGCAGGGCGGGCCGGCCCACCAAAAACCTACCTTTTGGCGGGTCGATGGCGGGCCGACCCACCATCCTGGCGGGCTGAAAATCCTCAACCCAACCCAACCCAAGGTGGGTTGCGGGTTAGGCGGGCCGGCCCGCGGATTGGATCACGACAAATAAAAATAAATAAAAAATATTATAATTAATTTTAAATATAATTTCATAAATAAATATTAATAGAAACATATTAATAAAAAATTTAATTATTAATTTCATGTGTGTAAATTTTATATAAATTAATTAATACAAAAAATCACAAATTTTATTAAAAAATACATATATAACAATAAAAATAAAAATAAATTATAAATTTTCCAGACCCGCGACGGGCCAACCCGCGCGGGTCGCGGGCCTAGGCGGGTTAGCCCATCTAGGCCAACCTTTTGTTGGGTTGAAAAAATTTTAACCCAACCCATTTAAATTATGTGGCGGGCCGGGCCAAGCCGACGGACCTAACCCAAATTGACGGCTCTATATACAGGGGCGGCCTTGCTCCAGGGTGGGCAGGGACCATGCCCAGGGTGGGGCCCCAAATTTATTTAAAAAATTATTATAGATATATATTATAAATATTATGAATTAATGTAGTTCAATTAATTATTATTATATTATAGTAGTTATTAAAAAAATCAAAAAATATTTATACATCGTCAACAACAAAGATATCACCCAAATTAATATGTTCAATCTTCGCTTCGTTCATCACCTCTCAATTTGACGTTGTTTGTCATCGACCATCACTTTCCATTGTCTCTCCTTGATCATCGACATTCTTGGCATTGAGTTTTATATCTTGATGTTCGACCAATTTCTTCTTGACTCTGTGTACGTTAAAATTTGATTTATGACTCGTTCAATTTATTTTTGATTTAATGTTATATTTTAATATTTATAGTTAATTTCATGTCGTAGTTGAAAATTATGGATTGAAGGTACGAATTTCGAAACTTAATTTTGAAAATTGGGATTTTTATTTAAATTATCTTTAATGGCTAAATTAACTGCTTTTAAATTAAATTAGCACTTAAATTGTGAGTTTTGATGGTTCAATGTGATTTTTTTGGGATAATTTCATAATTATATTCACAAAATATGAATAGTTCGATTATATTTGATTTTTTAAATGAGATTTGATATTTACATTCTATTTTATGTTACTTACACTTCAATTCATGTGTAGAATGAAGTGCAAATTTATTTACAAATGGATTGCAAATAACAAAAAATGGAGTGTAAATATCAACTTTTTTTTTAAAATTAATGTAAGAAACTCTTACTTTAATCTTCGTTCCGTGCCTCATTTTTTTTTGGACGGCCCTTAGTGATATATATATATATATATATATCTATCAAAAAATTATATATTACACTTTTCAAATAATTTGGATGAATTATTGTCGTACTAATAGTTGAACAGTAGGCATCTCGTTATTGTCATCAATCGCCAATCGGGTTTAATTAATTAACGATTCCAACAATGTTTTGTAACATTGTATAAAATAGGAAACAATGCAAGTGGATAAATTAATAATCGCCTTCATTATTATTCACATTAAACAATAAACTCAAGATATATAAAAACGAAATCACATTAAAGAATCCAATTCCTTCCCTTCTTCGTTATTCCATTTTCGTCGCTTTATGATCAAATTTTAAAATGTTCTATATATGCCATTGTTGGTGAATGCTATTGAATTGAATAATATGCTGTTAGCGTCAATGAAAATGTTTAAATATTGTCGCATAAAAAGGAAATTGTATGTTGTCAAAAAATTCATTAATTTTATTATTTATTAATGTTTAACTTTCGTTTATTTTTAACCAATAGTTTTATGTTTCCCCAAAACTGTTAAATGATTTAATTCTAATTTCTTAAATACTAACTCTTATAATTAGTCCACGCACACAAAATTTTATTGCAACGAGAGTACCAACCGTGAGTATGATCAATAAGATGCTTTGAGCCGAATGTGGATGGATATATAACAAAACAAACGGGTGTGTGTCTATATATATCTATTATCTATTATTACTTATTATATTACTTTACTACTATAAATATATGGGTTGAATTGTAAATTTACTCAAATGTCCTTTCATTAATATTTGTTATCTCCAATAATTTTTAATGTATTTTATGTCACTTTGTGAATTTACTCAAATGTCATCTCATTAATATTTGTTATTTCCAATAATTTTTAATGTGTTTTATGTCATTTTATATGACTCATTAATATTTGTCATTTTCAATAATTTTTAATGTGTTTTATGTCCTTTTATATATTAACCAATCATAATTAATTAAGTCTATTAACGTATTTTTTTTACTATTATTATTTAGTTAATTAAGCAAATAATTCTTAATATAAATTATAGAATTAATTTTATCCTTATTTATTTCATTTAATAATTAATATTGTTGTCATTTCCAATAATTTTTAATGTATTTTATGTCATTTTATATATTAGTCAATGATAATTAATTAAGGGTATTAATTTATTTAAGATATATTAACAATTATATTATCTATTATCTATCTATTACTACAATAAATATATGATTTGAATTGTAAATTTAGTAAAAACAAATTTATATAATGTGCCATAAACCAGTTAATTTATTATAACAAATATTTTAAGGGTGTAACTTCGGACTATAATGTTAATTGTATTACAAGGATCATGAGTGCGAATAATCATTCTCGTGAATCTTAACATCATTATTATGTGATTCTCAAATGAAATATTATATTGATGCGGGCGAAATAATTATGTCCCTATTCAGCAAATAAAATAGGAAGTCGTACGTCCTCCTGGTCTCCTGCTTCTATGATCACCTGAAAAAGTCGCACGTCTTCCTTTTGGGCTGTCACCTGATTCACGAACACACGTTAGAGGCGCCGGGTGGTTACCCGGCGAAAACCCTCCGACGCTCAAGTCAGCGATCACCTCCACACAAAATAGGAGAGCAGAGAGCTTTTGTAGGCTCAAGAGTCACTTACCTTGAAATGAAGAGATTCACTCCTATTTATAGGCAAAATTGAGCTAAATTGCACACTAACCCTCCTAAGCTCAAAAAATGCAATTTAATCCTTTTAAAAATGCGATCTCCGCAAATTAACCCACTCAATTTATTTATACATAAAAAGTATATTAAAAATATACTTATACCCACCATAGGCCCCCTACTCTTGAGTAACTACAATTCTAGTGAAGATGATCAAGAGTACTCTTTATTAATCTCCCACAATTATATATATTTATTCTTGTAACAATACCCAATATGTGTACTCCTCACACGTGTCCTCCAATCTGAGAATTCTTTGACAATTCACTTGGGCAAAAAAAACTCGGTGCTAGGGTTTTTGTTTTATTATAAATAGAGTCCTTTTCTTTGCTCCGCTTCCTGTGCACCTTTGCTACAGTAATCCATAAATGGCAGGTAGTACTCTACTCTGTTTTTCTTTATTTGTTTACGCATTTGGCTTTCTTTTATTTATTATTTCTCTGATGCACTCCTTTCTTCTTTTTCTTCGTAAATCTCTCCTTTTTTTCTTGTTTTTATTCTGCTTTACACGACTCGCACGATGTATTCCGCTCTACCTCCTTCCCCTATTTTTTGTGTGTTTTTTTTTTTGGTAAAATTCCAATGGGGAAATCTGGTGGCCACGACGGACATCTTTGGTGGCTAGGCTCAATGTTTTCGAGCTAGCGGCGTGTGATAGTGATGGCTCGCGATGCTGAGCCTGTAATGGGTTTGCTTAGTGCGACGGCTGGGTTGAAACATGGAGGAGAGTTTGCTTGCTGCGGGGTCAATGGTGGTGCCGTGATGGAGATGGGGTCGTTGTTGTGGAGGCTAGCCTCAAGAAAAGTGCCGGTGAAGGTGAGGCTGTGATGTCACGAACTTTCGATGTTGTTGCGTGCTCGCGGGCTGAGTTTGGTGCGGATGCTTGCAATGGTAATGGTGAGTTTGGTCGTGTGGTGACGAATGCGCGCGAGGCTGAGCCCGTGAAGGGGTTGGCTTCGTGCGACGACTGGGTTGGTGGTTGGCCTGCGGGACTGAGCCCATGGCGGGGCTGGTCCGTGCGGTGGCTAGGTGGTGTTGAGTAGGAAGGGTGTTCGGTGTGGCAGCAACGGCTGGAGTGGGATGAGGCTTGGAGGTGGTTGTTGGTGATGGCAGCGGCGTGCTGCGTGGGTTAGGCAGAGATGTAGTGCAGCTGCGGGCTGGTGGAGGTGGTTGTGCGGATGAGCGGGCGTCGCTCCTGGTGTTAGATCATTTTGGTGTGTTGGTTGCAGTGGCATGCTGATTGTGCAGATGAGCGGGTGTTGCTCACGGTTTCGTTCTGACGGAGGCGTGGCAGCGGAGTCTTGATTACGAGCCGGTGTCGCTCAGTGGAGAGCGGGTGTCGCTCTCGGTGGTATGTTGGTGGAGATGGAACGGGCGTCGTTCTTGGTGTTAGATATGAGATGTTTGAGCGGGTGTCGCTCATTTTGGTGCTCCGGACTTTGCGAAGGGGAGCGGGCGTCGCTCGCAGTGGTTGTTGTTACTGTATTTATGTGTTATACAATTAATTATAATTTTATTAACTGTATATTTTTTTATGTATATATGTCTCACGAGGAATATCTTCAAAGAAGAATCTCAAATATACAAAATTTAATTTGTGAGATCTTCGCAAAATTACGTAGGATGCGGCAGAGGGAAAGAATATTCCTTATTAATGTCTCTGCGAGAATCCCAAACTGAGTCCAATCATGGCCCTGATTCTCTAGAGAGCCAGACAGTGATGGGATTCCTGGTGAGATGGTGTCCCATCCTCTGTCTCGTGAAAGCGTTTCTTACGTGTGCCGCTGCAAAGGAATACCCAGATCCTGCGACATTATAGTTTCGCGCCCTGGTGACTCTCGTCACTCTCCGCCTGCTGGTTTTTTCACAGTTTATGTTGAACACCTAAACAGCGGTTTCTCAATTCCTCCATGCCCTATCCTGGTAGGGTTAATAAAAAGCTTAGGTGTTAGTCTCAGTCAGTTGACTCCTAATGCCCTTCTGTATTTTTTCGGATTTCGACATCAAATGGGTGTTTTTGAATTGGATCCAAGCCTGGATTTATTTCATGCACTTTTTTCAGCTCGTCCCATGAAACCGAACTCTGATATATATTTCCAACCCCGTCCGAAGTGTAGGTTCTTACGTAAAATTCGATCTCACCGAGGTGCTTGGAAGTCAGATTTCTTTTATGCTAAAGATTGCGGGTGGGGGGTGCCCGTGGATTGGAGCTCTGGGCTTACTATAATAAAGAATAAAGGATCTATTCTTGAGCTTCAATCACAGTGTCGGTCTCTGGGGCTCTTTAACAAAAATTTTGACCCTCGGTGTTTAGTTAGTGCTGGTACTATTTAGGTCTTTTGCGTGTGTAATCATTTACTTGTTGTATTTACTACTTATATTCGTTTGGCTCTGAACATTTTTTTTTTATATTTATGCAATCTCCCTTACAGGTAACCAGATTGACCTGAGTAAGCTCCGTCATCGGGAGAATACCTCCGGCCGCCCTCTTCCTTGGAGTGGGCCGAAGCACAAGGGGAATGGGAGAGATGCATCTGATCGTGTTGCTGTGTCAGTTCCCCGTGCTGGAGAGAGCCGAGGCGTGGTACCACGGGGACGTCAGGGCCATAGTATCCCTTCCTTGCCTGATGAGAGATCTTCGGGTGCTGGTGCTATTGAGCACCGGAGGGGGGCGGGCAAGAGGCCGATGGAGGAGGGTAAAAAAGGGGGTGAAGTCCTTCCTGCTGATCCTGCGAAGAAACTTCGGGAGGCTTCATCCTCTTCGGTGAGGAGAGCGAGATCACACCCCTTGCTTCTTGACGGGGTGAATAGGGATGGTGCAGAGTCCTTCTGGGACTCTAGTGATTTTGAGATTGGCCTTAGGCGGGGGGCCAAGGTAGTAGGGGATCATGATTTGAACCATTTGATCCCTCGATCCTCTTCGATCCTACACCACTCTATTGCCCTTGTCTCTTGTCAGGTATTCTTGAAGAGTTTATTTTTCTTATCTTGATATTACCAATAAGGTTCTTATTTATTTTTCTCTATTGGCTTCAGATTTTGTCCGCTGTACGAGCTCTGGAGGCTCGAGAAGACAAGGCTCGGGCTGACGAGGCTAAGATTCTGAAGGAGCTGGCCAAACTGAAGGAAGATGTTGTTCGCTTTGAAGCTTTGGAGGTTAGGGCGAAGGAAGAGATTCTCCGTTTGGGAGGGGAGAATGCTAGCATTAAGGAAGAACTCCGTCAGTGGCCGGAGAAGCTTGGTGTGAAGGAAAAGGAGGGGGAGACTCTTCGTTCTGAGCTTAGTGCTCTTTATGAGAGGCACTATACTGAGGTGCAGACTGGAGCTGGGTTTTTGTCCTCCCCTCCGGGGTTGCAGTTGCAGAGGAGTTTGGAGGAGAGGGCTGTTGAATCATTTTGCACCTCCGCTGATTTTGAGGAGGAAGTTTTTCGGCGTGCCTATGCGATTCATGATGAGTTGATACTTGAGAGCCGCCGGATTCTTCGCGAGCAGCATGTTTCAGAGAATGTGGTCAAGATGATTGGCCCTGGTTTTCCAGATCCGGACATGGGACCGACTGATATGCCGAGGGTAGCTGCTCCCCTTGATGTTTTTGGTGACTTCGAGATTATAGAGGCTTTGAACTCCCTCCAGGGAGATGATGCTCCTGGTGTTCCATGATATTTATTTCATGTGTAGAGAGTTGTCCTTTAAATGATTTTGCGTTTTTTGGAATTTCTATTATAGTCTCTTTCCAGCTCCTGCGAGAGCGATATTCCGATGTTTTTATACTTTGTGTCTATTTTGTGGAGCTGGTTTTTGTTATACTTTGCTATATATCTTGGTTTATTCTATGCTTGCTTCGAAATATTTCCTTATTATTATACTCTCGCTAGTACTTGGGAATTGATCAGGTTCCCAAGGTTTGTCGTGTCTCTTGGAAAAGCGTACACCTACCTCATGGGTGGTGGGGGCTTCCTGTTCGTCTTGACCTCTTACAGTGTCAAAGTACCTTAGCTGGGCTGGCCAGGCCTCTTATGCTTTAGGTGACCTGTTTTTTGACGACCAGGGTTTAGTGACGATTAAAAATGCTTTAAGTGAATAAGCATGCGTGATTTGCTCATGTAGTTTTGTGAAGGGAGAAAGCATGATGCGATGCTTTTACAAAAATTTTATTTATATGAAAATGTATTACAACTACGGAACTATTACTCTTGTTGCTTAGCTAAAAAGGAAAAGCAGCTATGAGTTACTGAAAATATTTCTTTAAGTTTGCCACATTCCATGTTCTAGGCAACACCTTCCCGTTCGAATGTTGAAGGCGATAAGCTCCTTCTCGGGCGATTTTGATTACTTTATATGGTCCTTCCCACTTTGGATCCAGCTTTCCTACGGGGTGTAGGACATCTGCTCTTCTCATTACCAGGTCTCCCACCTTGAAAGTTCGTTGTTTTACTCGGTGGTCATATGCCCTTGACATCCGTGCTCTGTGCCTTGCGGCTCGTACTGCTGCCCCTTCTCTAAGCTCCTCAATAAGGTCTAGAGATGCCCGTAAATCCTGCTCGTTTCCCTCTGCATTGTAATGTTTTATCCTTAGTGATTCTTCTCCGATTTCTGCAGGGGCAATGGCTTCGGCCCCATAGGCCAGGCTGAACGGAGATTCTCCTGTCGAGCTTCGCGGAGTGGTCCTGTATGCCCACAGGACACTGGGTAGTTCGTCAACCCATTTTCCCTTGGCCTCCCCAATTCGAGTCTTGATATGTTGCAGGATAGTTCGATTGGTTACTTCGGTCTGTCCGTTGGCTTGTGGATGCCCGACGGAAGTGAAGAATTGTTGGATGGACAGTCCTAGGCACCATTCCCTCAACTTGGCACCGGAAAACTGAGTGCCGTTGTCAGACACTAGTGCTCGCGGAATTCCGAATCGGCAAACTATATTTTTCCATAGAAAATTAATCACCTCTTTCTCAGAAATTTTTGCAATTGGCTCTGCTTCGACCCATTTAGTAAAGTAGTCGACAGCTACGATGAGAAACTTTCTTTGCCCTGCAGCAAGAGAAAAAGGCCCTACTGGGTCCACTCCCCATTGAGCAAAAGGCAATGGGCTTTCGAGTGGTTGAAGCGGTGTAGCTGGTAGATGCTGAATATTAGTATGTTCTTGACACGGCCTACATCGTTTTACTAGCTCGAGCGCATATTGCCTCATTGTAGGCCAAAAGTATCCTTGTCGGAGTGCTTTTCCAGCCAACGCTTTGCCTCCCAAATGGTTTCCACAAATTCCTTCGTGGATTTCCCTGAGTACGTAGTCTGCCTGAGCATGTGCAAGACATTTCAAGTATGGCTGAGAGTACCCCCTCTTGTACAGTTCTCCGTCTATTAAAGTGAATCAAGCGGCTCTTACCCTAAGATTTCTTGCTTTGTCCTGCTCTCTGGGGGGCGTTCTCCTTCTGAGAGGTACTTGATGATTTCATCCTTCCAACTTGGCTCACCCTGATTTGCACACAGGATGTTAAGACTTCCAGTTCCTATTCCCTTTTTATCACACGTGATGAACGTAATTGTCCGGCTACTAATTCCTGTCGCGGAGCTGCCGAATTTGGCCAGTTGATCTGCTATTTCATTTTCAGCTCGAGGAATTTGTTTGATTTCAAAATTCTCTAAACGAACAAGAAGGTCCTTCACTTTTGATAAGTACTCCTTCATACTATCTTCTTTGGCTTCATAGTTCCCTTGAACTTGATTGACTATGAGTTGTGAATCGCTATAGGTGATCAGCTTTCCAGCCCCTGCCGCTAAAGCCAGTTCTATTCCCATGATAAGTGCTTCGTATTCTGCTTCATTGTTTGATGTTGGAAACTGAAATTTGATGGCGTAATGGAACTGATCTCCTTGTGGACTCTCTACTAACACTCCTGCTCCACTCCCTCCAGACGTGGAGGATCCATCTACGTGGATTGCCAAAGTGGGAGCTGAAACTCCTGCGCCATTGGTTTCCATTTCTACTATGAAGTCTGCTAGAACTTGTGCTTTAATGGCGGGGCGCGACTGATATTCAATCCCATACTCACTTAGCTCGACGGCCCATTTGGTCATCCTTCCAGATGTCTCTGGGCTGGACAATATTCTCTTCAAAGGGTGATTTGTTAGTGCGACCACCTGGTGGGATAAAAAGTAGGGACGCAGCTTTCTTCCTGCCACTACTAATGCTAAGGCCAACTTCTCGATGTTAGTGTATCGGAGCTCGGCGCCTTGCAGTACTTTGCTTATGTAGTACACGGGTTTATGTTCTCGTTCCCTGTCCACCGTCAGAACTGCGCTGATTGATTCAGTCGATATTGCCAAGTAGAGTAAAAGGGTATCTCCGTCTCTTGGTTTCACGAGCAATGGTGATGCTGCTAAGTACTTTTTTAAGTCTTCGAAAGCATGCTGACATTCTTCGGTCCAACGAAAACCTTTTCCCTGCCTTAGGACTTTGAAGAATGGCAACCCTCTGTCAGCCGATCTGGAAATAAAATGGTTCAAGGCGGCCATCCTTCCTGCTAACTCCTGCATCCCTTTTATGCTCTTGGGGGGCGCCATGCTTAGGATTGCTTTAATTTTCTCAGGGTTCGCCTCTATTCCTCGCTGGGAAACCATGTATCCTAAGAATTTTCCTCCTCAAACCCCAAAAGCACATTTTTCGGGGTTTAACTTCATTTTGTATTTCCTCAATATCTCAAAACATTCTTTGAGATCTTCCACATGCTTGAGAGCTATAACGCTTTTTATCAACATATCATTGATATAGACCTCCATACTCCGCCCGATCAATTTCTCGAACATTTTGTTTACCAATCTTTGATACGTTGCCCCAGCATTTTTCAATCCAAAAGGCATTACTTCATAGCAATAGATACCTTGATCAGTAATGAAGCTTGCTTTTTCTTGATCTTCAGGAGCTAACCCTATCTGATTATACCCTTGGTAAGCATCCAAAAAACTGAGCAACTCACATCCGGCGGTGGAATCAACCAACAAGTCGATTCGTGGCAAGGGAAAGAGATCTTTGGGGCAAGCCTTGTTTAAATCGGTGAAGTCTATGCATAGACACCACTTACCTCCGATTTTGGGAACAAGCACCACATTTGCTAACCATTCGGGATAGGAGACTGGCCTGATATATTTGGTCTTCACTAGTTTTTCTACTTCGACCGTAATATGTTTGTTCTTTTCTGCTCCAAAAGATCGTTTCTTTTGCTTTACTGGCTTTATCCTGGGGTCCACATTAAGTTGATGGAGGGCATACTCATGAGGTATTCCTGGTAAGGGTTCACCTTCCCAGGCAAATACATCTGCATTTTTCCTGAGGAACGTTGTTATCATCTGTTCTACTTCAGCAGGCATCTCCGTTCCAATCTTAAGAGTTCTACCGGGACTTCCTGGAGTTACCTCTATTCTTTTGAGCGCTTCGGTTGCCTCTAAGTGTTTTACTTTCTCGACTTCACTATCGATAGTATGTATTCTATCATTTTTGGGCTCATCTGTCTGTGGATGCCTTCTCTTCTGAGTTGATATCTCGTCCACCCTTGACCTTTTCTTGCAATTGGCTGGGTCTCGCAGGATGTTAGCATGACACTCCCGAGCCAACCTGCTATCACCAACAGCCTCTCCAACTCCTTCTGACGTTGGAAACTTCAACTTCATATGATAGGTTGATCCTATGGCTTGGAAAACATTTAGACTCGGGCACCCAGTATCACGTTATATGCAGAGGATGCATTTACTACCAAGAACTTTACCATTTTTGTAACTCTTCTCGGATACGATCCTAGCGAGAGAGGAAGTGTGATCTCTCCTAGTGCTTCCACTAATTCTCCAGAAAATCCAACTAAAGGGGTGCTGATGGGCATTAGCTGTGCATTGTCTATCCCCATTTTAACAAATGCATTAAGAAAAATGATATCTGCTGAACTGCCTGAGTCAACCAGCATCTTTTTCACCCAAAAGTTGGATATTGTAGCGGAGACAACCAATGCGTCATTGTGCTCAACTAAAGGGTATTCCCTATCTGACTCAGTGAATGTCATTTTTTTTGATATTTTCGATATTTCACACACGACTTGGGCTTGGTTAGGGTGAGGACAGTGATTCCCCCTAGAAGCATTACGCAGAAGAGTCTTCCTTGCTCTATTCGAATCTCCGCAAGCTGGTCCCCCGGTTATAACAGCGATAATCCCTCCAGTCGGCATGTTCTCATGGAAATCTCCATTATGCTTTCCTTGCTTCTCATGATTCTTTGGGGGTTCTCTGTTTCGGCGGTATTCATAAGTCTTGTTGTCTCGTTGTTGGTGGTGAGACTTACTCACGAAGTCTTTTAAATAGCCACGTTTGATTAGCTTCTCTATTTCTGTTCTCAAACTATAACAGTCTTCGGTAGAATGTCCTTTATCTTTGTGAAAGTGGCAATACTTGTCAGATTTCAGTCGCTTTGGGTTGTCTTTCATTGGCCTCGGAGGTTGCAGCAAACCTTGATTTTCCGCAACCACCAATATATCAGTCAAGCGTGCATTTAGGGGTACCTGCTGAAGACGAGGGCCTTGGAATCCTCGTTTCTATTCTTTTCGGCCTTCTCTTGGTTTTTCTTCTTCTCTTTTTATTTTTCCTAAATATCGTGGTTCAATAGTCTCCTCAATGCGTATATACTTCTCGGCTCTTTCCAGTAATTCTTCCAAGGTGCTTGGGGGTTTTCCCGCTATGGATTCCTTAAACTTCGATGACAGAGGTTTTGTTGCATAATTCCTGCCAAGAGATCATGATTGACATGTGGGACTTCGTGAACAGCCTGAGTGAAACGTTGCACATACTCTCTCAAGCTCTCTCCTTCTTTTTGCACAACCGAGAATAGGTATGATGCAGTCTTAGGGT
Source organism: Henckelia pumila (assembly GCF_033568475.1). Lineage (NCBI taxonomy): Eukaryota > Viridiplantae > Streptophyta > Magnoliopsida > Lamiales > Gesneriaceae > Henckelia > Henckelia pumila. Next base: position 144,492,015 of record NC_133122.1, read on the forward strand.
ATTTTCGATTAATGGAGAACTGATGAAGAAAACGCTGAGTAAGTTGTTCCAGGCTTGCAATGCTTCCTGCTGGGAGTTTATTGAACCACGCCAGTGCGCGATTAGTCAGCGTAGTCCGGAAGATTTTGCAGTACACGGCATCACTGAAGTCATATAGATCGGCTTTTGCATAAAACCTGTCGAGATGATCCTGAGGATCTCCTGAACCATCGTACTCTGGCAGACTTGCTATCTTCACTCCAGCTGTCAGTACCTCGGCTAAGATAGCAGTAGTGAATGGGCTACGCCGGGCCGGTAAGATTGCTAGAGCACTTTCTCCTCTCTCCTCAGTCCGAATTCCGGGGCACACGGGCCCATGGCTATTTACCTCCTCCTCATGGAGCACTGTTTCCCTTCTTGCACTGGGGTTTGGTACCCTGTTCGTTCCAACTTCTTCTTCTAGTGTGCGTCTCCTTTCTTGGTGTTGAGGAGGAGGCAATTCACCATTTACATTTGGATTGTTTTCCAAGTTATGCTGTTGCACTGCCAAAAAATGTGTCATGGCCTCCGCGACCGCACGTGAGGCAGCTTCCTACAACATGGATTTCAAGGCATTTGGGGTGATCAGAAACTCCTCTTGCGGCGGGTGGTTAGGAGGCGGGTGGTTAGGAGGCGGGAGCTCCCGTCCACCTTCAGTGTTACGGGTGGCATGTGATCGCGTTTGCATCTCTAGTGGATAGGTGGCTTTCCCACAGACGGCGCCAATCTGATGCGGGCGAAATAATTATGTCCCTATTCAGCAAATAAAATAGGAAGTCGTACGTCCTCCTGGTCTCCTGCTTCTATGATCACCTGAAAAAGTCGCACGTCTTCCTTTTGGGCTGTCACCTGATTCACGAACACACGTTAGAGGCGCCGGGTGGTTACCCGGCGAAAACCCTCCGACGCTCAAGTCAGCGATCACCTCCACACAAAATAGGAGAGCAGAGAGCTTTTGTAGGCTCAAGAGTCACTTACCTTGAAATGAAGAGATTCACTCCTATTTATAGGCAAAATTGAGCTAAATTGCACACTAACCCTCCTAGGCTCAAAAAATGCAATTTAATCCTTTTAAAAATGCGATCTCCGCAAATTAACCCACTCAATTTATTTATACATAAAAAGTATATTAAAAATATACTTATACCCACCATATATATACATATTTTCAATTAAGTTTGAGTGGGCTACATGTTATCATATATGCATGCATGCATGCATACATACATACATACATACATACATACATACATACATACATACGAAATTAATTTGCAAAGAAAAAAAATGTATACATATCGCGATAAGTCCTAATTCCTCTACTCTAAACATGCATCTGGTTGTAAGTATTTTCAATTATCTTTTAATCCAATATATGATTTTTTGGCTTTTGAATTTGCATATATGATATTCTAAAAATTAATATTACTTATACTTAGTTCATCGTATATACAATTTCGAATTTATTATAGAGAACGTAATAATTATCGATTTCTTGCATTGGTTTTACTAAATTATAAATATTTAGCAAATCATGAAACTCAACATTTGCTATCTCATAATTTGTCGTTGGATTCACATGATCACTTATAAATTATTATTATTTTTTGTACAACTACAACTATAAGCCAGAAATAAAAGTTTTGAACCCCCGACAACTCAAACTGGATCCTCAACAAAGAAGTTGAGGTTCTTACAAAGTACATATCCACCAATCAATGAATGAAGCCAATTCGAGAAATGAAACGTGATTCTTACTTGATGTTTTATACCATTTTCTTTATCAATTTAGTTTATACTAGTGATTTACGATGATTTTTCATCATTGTGGTATGTTATTCTGAATCTGAATTAATTATCTCGTTATACGCTAAATGTCATCATTGGTTGACTCTCTGATTATTGATTCATTAATATATTTTTCTGAAAATAATAAATCATCTTTTCAAAAATTATTAGAAACAAATAAAGATTATATTGTATATAATTCCTTTGTCAAAGCCATCAACTCGAATTATGCAAATATTAACTCGAGTTTTGAGCTAACATTCCAACGAGGTAAGCCCTTTAAAGAACTACCGGAGAAACTAACAATATCGTGACTAAATTTGGCTTCCAAAATATGTAGTGAGATTACATTCATCTGAGTGAAAATAAAGATAAGCGTACTGTTATTATTAATTTAGGCTGCTTGAAAAAATATTTCACTTGGATAAAAAGAAACGAAGTGAATTACACAAATATTTTTTTTCAATAACCACAAACGAATCAATCGAATATTGATTAATACGTAATCAATTGAATTGACACTATTAAAAACATTCATTTTGCTCAGAAACTGAAATATTCCAAATATTTTTGGAAATTCTTACCTTAATTGGACCATTTGTATCTATATGCATAAATTAAAATCCCTATTCATAGAGCTCGTGGTTCGAGAAATCAAGATAAGATTATCAAACCACCTCTTAACGTTTTCATTTATTTAAGATGTAATAAATGTGTTCAAAAAGGTCGCGCGCGTCATTGTTTGATTTCAACAATCAATAAAGTATCATTGAAAACAAAAAAAATGTTTTATTGGATACGACGTGAGTGTAATTATACTATTTGTGTATTTAAGTAACTTATATGATCAAGATTCAATATCGTGTACATCGATATTTACATCGATTATATCGTTTGATTTTACTATTATGTCACAGATTTTGTTTTCAATTTATGTAAGATTTGAGAAATGAAAATTTTGTGTTGAATTTTTTGCTATGTAAAAATTGATATACAAATATTAGCATACATGTAATATCACGTTTTCTAATATTATTCGTGTTCTTCAGACATTATTTATATATATCTCGTCTATAAAATTCCTCATTCATGATTTGTTACGTGCAACGCATGTACACTTCTCTAGTATATATATAATTTTCTTTAAAAAAAAGAAAAAAGAAAAGAAACAAGAATGTGACATTCCATAAGATGTTCAATTGAGCATCTTAAATTTTTTTCAAAGAAAAAAAAAAGCTTCAAGGGAACCATATATATATGTATAGATTTTGAGTAAGAGAACTTTGGGGAGTCATCCATAAAATAAATTAATCTGATTTATATTTTTAATAAAAAAAAATACTTTTTACGAGTCGGGTCGGGTCGGGGACATCTGGTACGAGCTTTTGTGACAGAGTTTTGGTTTTTTTTTTTTATGACGTGGAACTTGCAGCTGTTATCTTTCGGTGCACACTGTGTTAACCCTCAGATTAACGCAATAAACTGCAAACTACGCTAGCTAGATAAATCGCACTAGGCAAACCCTGTGCGACAAACTAGTTTAAGAAGGTGTTGGTAGGAGGAATCGAACTCCTAATTTTTAAGCCAAGTGTTCACCTACTCCATCAACTAAAACAACTTTTGATGGAATGAGTTTTAGTTCTTTGATCGGATAAATTTTGGTGTCGGTTGTAATAAATAATTTTTATTCGGCCTACATTTAACGCGATCTTTTGTCAAGAGTTCTCAAATATTTAGCCAAAGATATCGACAATATTCAGCATAGCGTCATGTCACAACTCCAAGTCTCCAACAAAAAAATCGAGTTAAATGTGCAAAACCAATTTTTGCATATAAAGAATAAATTTAGTCCAACGAAATGATCAACTTAAATTATGATGTGTTTGGAATTTTAGCATGGGTATTAATCAACCATTATATGCATCCCATTATCTTCCATTTTCAAATAAAATAAGCGGCCGGTTATGTGTTAGTATTCATTAGCTAATCAATATTCCTTCTACTGGTGCAGCCGTATGCTACATCATATATATATATAATTATAGAGATAAACAGAGGCAGCTTGGGAGTGGACATAAACCTGAGAAGATAATGCAGGAAATTATAAGTAACAGGTTCGTAGCCATAAAGGATCATGTGAATGGAGCTCCCAAAGATTCCGACTTCGAAATCAAGAAGGAAAAGATCATTTGCGTGTGTCCAACAATGACCGTGATAGTCAAGAATCTCTATGTATCCGTCGATCCGTACCAGATCAACCGTATGAAGAGCCGCAGCGCATCCCAGGCAGCGATAAGCTTTGCGGCCGCCATTAGCCCCGGCCAGGTACGTATATGTACTGATCAATGGATATAAGTTAGTTAATAACTACCTTTTATAGGTACGCATGCTTGGATTTGGTACATATATATATATATATACATGAATTATAGGCCATTGATACTTACGGCGTGGGACGCGTGGTCGCTTCGGGGCGGCCGGATTTGGAGAAGGATGATCTTGTGGTCGGTTTGCTGACATGGGGGGAGTACACAGTTGTTGAAGAAGGAAGGCTTCTGAATAAGTTGGACCCGATGGGACTACCTCTGCCTTACCATGTTGGGCCTCTTGGTACGTATGTTCTTACTTAATTCGAAGATGTCTATGTCACTGCACCACTATTCGTGGTGACGGTTGCGAAGAATTCTTGATGAATAACACGAGGACACATGAATTTCAGCATTTTAAACAGGGCTTAGGCATATGTTTTTTTTTAAGGCTTTCATTTTCAACTAATTCCGAAAATCGAACGGCGATTTTGTTGGTATATGTTGCAGGATTTAGTGGACTTACAGCGTACGGGGGATTCTTTGAAGTGTGCAAACCAAAGAAAGGTGAGAGTGTATTCGTTTCAGCAGCTTCAGGATCTGTTGGAAGTTTGGTTGGCCAATACGCTAAGCTCTTTGGTTGCTATGTGGTTGGTTGTGCTGGTTCTAAGAAAAAGGTGCACTTTCTAATCTTATATTTTTATTATAGATATTATCAGTTATCCATAAAACGACTTTGTTTATTCTACATCGTGAATGTTACTTCTGATATAATTTACACAAGATGTTCATGTGAAACTAGAACCAGAGTGTTACGCCTCAACATAGAATTAATAGAAAAAGCGGCCTTAATTATACAAGCATGTTTTTAAAAAATATATAGTGTGTGAAATTGAATATGATTATAAATGTAGGTTGATTTGCTAAAGGAGAAGCTAGGATTTGATGATGCATTCAACTACAAGGATGAGAAAGATCTCAAGTCAGCACTCCGAAGGTTCATTCTGAATTTTTCGTCTCTGTCTTCTTTTAATGAAATTTTTTTTTCTCTATATAAGTTCGAACTAATGGTGAACAAGTCAAAGCTAGGTAATTGTAACGTTTATAGACTATAGTAATATTTGAATACACGAAAAACACTTGAAAAAACAAATTGAAAGAATAATAATTTGCAATGAAAAACCAAATCGATCCCATGCATCTTCATATTCTTGTTAGTTAAGAAAAGGAGGGATCAAGAAGAGAAAGCAAAATTCCCTTTTTCTTGTATGATGTGTATGAGTACAGTGGCCCTTATATACACACTAATCTAGAAATTAAAACAAAACACAGAGAATAAAATTTGTTATTCTGTTTTGCCTAGTCGCTCATGGAGATTTTTCTACCATCTTCTAGAGAATTCTCCTTGTGTAAAGTTTTTACTTTGCACATGTTTGCACTCGAACGTATTACTTTCTTATTGGATGAGGTTACCTCAAGAGTTTATTACTAACTTTTATTAGTTTTATTATTCAACGTGAGACAATTGTAACAACATATCAGGTACTTCCCCAATGGAATCGACATATACTTCGACAACGTAGGGGGCGAGATGCTCGAAGCAGCGGTAGCCAATATGAACACGTTTGGGCGAGTTGCCGTATGTGGCGTCATATCCGAATACACCGGTGGCGGCAAGAGGGCGGCCCCCGATATGTTGGATGTGGTGTACAAGAGGATTAGCATTCAAGGATTTCTGGCGGCGGATTTCTTGAAATGCTACGCCGATTTTATCGCGACGACGGTGGAGCACCTCCGCACGGGCAAAATGCAGGCACTTTGTGACATATCGAGTGATGTGGAGAGCATCTCGAGTGCTTTTACGGGACTCTTTAGTGGTGATAACATTGGGAAAAAGATCGTTCAGATTGCGGATGCATGATTAATTAAGGATTTGTGATCAATTTTTACATGCATAGTCACAAAAGGCTTTTTGTTGGGAAAACATCGGATAAGTAATTAACATATATGTGATTTTCCATTTTACTTAATTATTGGAAAGGGTAGATTGCATACAACTTGTTTGTGAAATATCAAAATAGCTGATAGCATTCCGTGAAAAATAAGTAGGCATTTAACCACTCATTAATACTTTTTTAACAAGGTGTAATTCACTTTTTTTTATAATGTGGGAACCCGCGGCCGCTATCTTTCAGTGCGCGCTGGATAAATCCCGAATCAACGTAATAGCCTACAAACTACGTTAGTTAGGTAAATCACACTAGGCAAGCCCTGTGTGACAGACTAGTCCAAGAGGGTGTTGGTAGGGAGAATTGAACTCCTGACCTACTCCACCAACTTAAACACCCCCTTTGAACCCCTTTGGGGGATATTTCACATTTTATATGTTTGAATGTACGAAAACTGTCATTAAAAGTTAAAATCACAAAAGAATTTGTCCCTCAAATTTTACTTGTACTTGTTATATCCCTCAAGTTTTAGATAATGTCCTGATTTATTATACAATTAGTTTAACCTGGGACGGATCAAAGATTTAAACTTAGGGGCCTTGAAATATATTTTTAAAGTTGTTTTAAGAATAAATATATGTTTGAACAACTATTTTATAAAAAACATTTGAACATTTCAAAAGTCATGTTGTTCATCTTTGTCTTCCATGATTCCATACTGACATCTAAAAACATATTTCAAGTGTTCTTTAAAAACTATACTTGGATAACACTTTTTAAAAAATAGTTTTCAAAAAATATTTTACAAAACTTTTATCCAACAAATATTTTAAGTTTTTTTTTTCACTTATAAAACACTAAAACTGTTTTTAAAGTACATGTCCAAACGGAACCTAACTTTCAATCAAAATTTGTAAGAATTTTTTCTGAAAGAACGTGTATATCACGTTATTCTCTAAATTGAGAATTTTAGAGTTTTGTCTTTCTTAGACTTGTTTTAAGATTTGATGATATATGCTATCTTGTAAAAAATATGTTATCTTATCAAATGTATATTGTAAATTGATGATATATATCTTAACAGTTTTGTTGATGAGATATCATATCAAATCTTTATTCAATATTGTGTAGGATTTACAAATATTGAAAATCTATTTAAGAAGATAATTATACATAGATGAAAGACGGCGAGAAGAGTGCAGAAACGAAAAGCTAATTACTGCAGAAATTCAGAAGCTAAAGATTGAAGATCGATCGGAGAATTTTTGAAGTATTCCTTGCCATTACACAGTGTTGCCGAGTAGTGTTGGAAACACCGAAGAACACGCGAGTGAAGTGTTGTTCAGAAAGTGGTTCCTTGGTTTTTTTTTTTGTTTTTCGGCACATGTGTTTAGAACTTCCTATTGGTTTTTATATTTTAGTTCTTACTAGTTTTTAGGAAGTTATTTATTTTCTCAACTTGTTGAGAAAATTAGGTTTTCATATATAATCACTAGTTTTTTTTGTATAAACTGATTTGTTTTCTAGTGGTTATTTTACTCTGAGACACCGCACAAGTATTGATTACTTGTGCATAAATATCTTTGTGTTATTTATTTTATGTTTAATTATTCCGCTGCGTAGTGTGTCTTGAAGTATTGAAGAGACAACACTTAATCTGAAATTTATTTCTGGTATTTCTGTAATTGAGAAGTCAAATCCTTTCAAGTGGCGTCAGAGATCAACACTTGACGATACTAACTGAAATTCTGATTTTTTGTGTTTGACAGAGTTTATTATGGAAATACCATATTTCGGCACTACTCAACGACCACCAACGTTGGATGGATCCAATTATGCTATCTGGAAAGTCAGGATGCGAGTATATATCAAATCCATGACAAAAAAGTCTGGCAACGTGTGTTACAAGGCTGTAGTCCACCCTGAAGAACTGATGGAGAAGGATATTTTCTCCTCAAACCAGAAACAGATTGGAATGCTGAAGAAACAGCAGCTTCAAACATGAATAACAAAGCCCTTAATGCTATATTTACTTCTCTTGATTCTAACATGTTTGCACTGGTGACTAACTGTGTTTGTGCTAAACAGGCTTGGAAAAAACTTCAAATGCACTGTGAAGGATCTGAAAGTGTGCGCCGAACCAAAATAAGGATTCTTACTACTCAGTTTGAAAATTTGAGAATGGAGGAAAGTGAGACAATTGATGAATATGAACGCCGCTTGAGGAAGATTGAAAATGAGGCAATCGATCTAGGAGATGCTATATCAAATGAACGCCTTGTAAGCAAAGTGTTGTGATCACTGCCCGAAAGATTTCAAATGAAGATATGTGTTATTGATGAATCTAAGGATACATCAATTTTGAGTTTGGATGAACTGATGAGTTCACTGCGAACGTATGAGTTAGATATGAATATGGGAAGAAAGAACAAAGGTAAGTCTGTTGCTCTACAAGTTTTTAACGACTCATACAATGATTTTGTTGATCTGACGCAGGAAGTAAATGAGTCTGACTTAGGAGATGAATCCATTGACTTGCTTACCAAACAATTTGGTAACTACTTAAAGAGGATGAGGGACTCAAAGAAACCTAGACAGAAATCTAAAGCTCCAATCACTCCTGTTGTTGGAAGACCCTTAAGAATTGATGGACCAGAACAGAACACCACCCCATCTAAGATTCAATTTCGAACACAGAGTGAAGGAAAAACTCTGACTATATCCAAGAGAATTGATTTTGTGAAGTGTCATGAATGCACAGGTTTTGGTCACTATGCGAATGAGTGTCCAACCAGACTTCGAAGAGGAATGAATGCTTCCTTAAGCAATGATGAAGTTGAAGAGGGTATAGAACAAGGAGAAGAAGAAACTCACAATGCACTAACTGTTCTGATGCAAAAGAAAAGCAATGTTGTTGCGAGTGTTGCAACACTTAGCCATAACACTCACAGAAAATAGAAGTGCTTGAATGCATCGGCAACTGAAGACTTGAATAATCAAGATGCTGATGAGGATGAGGTTTCTCTAGAAAGTGTTTAGAAGATGTATGAAGAATTGTTTGCTGATTGGGTGACAAGAACCTTTTTTGAAAATATTTTGTAAAAAGGTGGCTCTGATACCACTTGTTAGAACCTAATGGGAGGGGGGGGGTGATTTAGGTTCTATTGGCAACTTTAGTAATTTAAAGTGATTATGCAAATACGCAAGCGAAAGACTTAAAGCAATTAATAATAAGTGCGGTAAATAAATGCGTAATGTAAATAAAGCAGTAAAAGGGATAAGAGATGTTTATGGAAGTTCGACGATAAATCGTCTACGTCTCCCCTTCTTGGTTAAGATCGATTAACCAAGGATCCACTAGCACTTCGAACGACTTGGCTTTGATGGCTCCAAGGATAGCCTTACAACTTGACACGATCACCTCGCTGATACAACTCAACACTTGGCCTTAAGGGCTCCAAGGATAGCCACAACACTCGTAAATACACTTGGCTTCACACACAAGTGTTTACAATAACCGAGCAACCAACTCACGAATGAACTTATACAAACAACCCTCGATTTTGAATATATATCTCACAAATATTTCTTTTAACTCTTGTAGGAGAGGAACTTTCTTGCAAAGAGAGTTGAGAGTGAATTGGTGAGTTGAGAAGGCTTCAAATGGCATGTATTTATAGTTGCCAATCCGAATGGGTTCGGGTCGTCCGAACGGGCCTTCGGGTCGTCCGAACCTTGTCTGATTGAAATTCAAATTCTTACGGCTGGTGAACTGTTCGGGTGGTCCGAAGTCATCTTCGGGTCGTCCGAACGGCGGCATTAAATTCATTCCGGCAAATTTTCTTCCGACAAAATCTTCATGGCCGTAAAGGAGTTCGGGTCGTCTGAACTTGTCTTCGGGTCGTCCGAAGTAGTCATTTCGTGGCCTCCGAGAGTGCCTCCGATCTTTATTTAATTCCTGGAAAATCTTCGGGTCGTCCGAACTCACTTCGGATCATCCGAAGTAGTCTTCGAAGTCTCCGAACTTGTCCTCCGATCTTTATTAAATTTTGGAAATAATTCGGAGCATCCGAAGTTGTCTTTGGGTCGTCCGAACCTGGACAGATTCGAACTTTTGAATTTTTATTCCCAATTTTTTATTATCGGTTCTTGCTTCCAATATCGTCTATACTCAAAAATATTATTACCTGCAAATTTCTCACTTTAAACTGTTAGTAACGATTAACCGAGTTTTGTAATCATCAAAACAATTTAATTATGAGAATTGTTAATGCATTAAAAACATTAATCTCATTACACGAAATTTGTATGCGTTTAAGGCGTAACAGTTGTTAGGATCAACATATGTGTTTAGCTCCATATATTAATTTTAATTTGAAATGGGTCGGCAGTTGTAAATTTCATCCCGATCATGCCGAGTTTTGCAAGTCAGGATAGGTTAAAATCGTGCGAAAGAAAACTTGCTAAACTTAGTTGAACTGGTGATGCTAATAAGAAATAGATTCTATCCCTAGGGTGAGACCAGCTCATCCCTTACCTCACCCATCGGTGACCCTAAAATCAGGCAGGTCGGCATATATCCCTCACCATTAATCCTAGGTCGTCTAGGCTCTCAGGTCGGCCACAATGGCAGGTCGGCATAGCTCCCTCATCATCAATCCCAAGTTGACACTCGACTAGAATCTCAAGACAGGCAAATGATATAAAATCGCTTCAAAGATCGACCTTCCATCTTTAAGGGGGGTTCGAACAGTTATAAATGAACATCAAAGTTCAAATTTGAACATTTCTTTTTAGATCATACACAACCATTATCAAAATTTACAGTTGTTGTCACATGTCTCTGACAATTTCCCCAAATAGTGTTGTGAGTGAATGTGCGAGGATTCTAACATTTGACGACAGTGATGCATTTGTCTTTAATTTACTCAAAACATTATCTAATCTCTGATTTTTGTTATTAATTATTATAAATCATTGATGTTTAGGAAGTTTTAGTTTTGTCTTTTGAGTCTTGCTGACTTTTAATTTCAACGAGGCTGAGACAATTTATAGTACTCCTTCATAAATTCAATCATGCTGAAAGTCAATTTTGTCCTGGTAGAGTCGTTGAAAATAGTCCTTAACCTCGGTCTATTTGAAGTTCATACTTAGGTTGTTTTTTTACACATTCTTAGTTTATTCAGGAGCTTAAAATAAGCTTTGATCTTATTTTGTTAAATCACAGAAACTTTAATTGTCCATCAGTATTGTTATTAAAAACGATACGTTATTCTTCTCTAACACAAAAACTTATATTAAATTGTCTCAAGGGTTAATTTAGTTAATCAAATCTCCGTCCAACTCAACTCATGAAAATGTATTATTTTTTATGTCAAAAATATTACTCTTAATTGTATATATGAATCAGGTTGACTTATCTCATGGATATAAATCCGTACCGTCTTAGAAGAGATATATTTTTTCTCTAAAATATACACAATATTTGACCAAAATGTCCCCCTCCATAATATTATAATACCACTATTTTTATGAAATAAATAAAATAAAATAAAAACCCAACTTTAACATTTGAGAGAAAAAAATTAAATATAATTGTACATAATATATATTTGTCATGCCCCGAAACTTGGACCTAGTTGGCATCGGAACAAGCCTCGGAATTCAGAAATTCCAGAAAAAAAGTTTATTCATTCGTAAAACTGAAATATATTGTTTTTCATAAACTGAAATCAAATATCTTTACATTAACAGGATTCAATTCTAATACTGAAACGCAACGGTTTATAAAATTAAACTATTACAGAAACTAAATAGCAGACATCTCGATTCATCTTCACCAGCCCCAAAACTGGATCTGTCCATCATCCTCGAGTTCTTCTTCGTTCTTATCTGAGATGGTTTTGGGTGAGTAAATGATATAAATGTCACTCAATAAATTGAAGAAATATCCCAGCTTTTTAAATCATTTCAGGAAACTTATATACACATACAAAAACAGAATTGAACTGAACTGAAAATTCATGTACTTAGCTTAATACAGAATCATGTTATGCATCAATTTACCAATGAGTTTCGTTGCTAACTGATATCAGCCCCTTATACATTTATCCTATAAAGGGTGAGGAATCACAACAGAACAAAAACAGAGCAAAGTATTCAGAATATATATTTCCTACCACTAATTCACAAGAATCGGTGCATCAAAATCATAGATTTCAAACATTCATACTTTGAAAACAGATATACATGTTGGAACAGAATTTAAAACACAATATTGGATTTAAAATCGAAAGACCACTTACCGTAGATTGATAGCAAAATCTTCGGTTGTTCTTGACTGCTCAACTGACTGCTCTCACTCTAATTTCGTGTGTACTTGCTCAAAATTTTGGGTAACCCTTAATCAGAATTATGAGTACTATTTATAGAGAAAATCCTGAATGTTAAGCTCTCCATTTATTGTCCTTAATTGCCATTATGTCGAGTTAATGTGTTGGTTATCAGAAACAACTGTCTTTCTGGGATTTTTGTCTAGATACTGGATTGATCTTGATCAACTGGTCAGTTCAGTTTACCTTGGTTCATTTTACCCCAATTCAATTTACCTTGAATCAGTCGATCTCAGTTCAGTTCACTGAAATTTCGGGTTCTTGCATATATATATATCAAAATATTTTATATTAAAATTAACATGAACATTCAAGCCACTTAAAATCAAGGGTTTTTTTAAATAAATATTATAAAATTAAAAAAATTAATAAAAATATTGCATTCTGAAAAATTTTATGAATCTAATATAATTTAATTTTCTTTTCTTTTTTTTTTGTTTTTTTTTAAAAGAAAAAATCGGCTGGACTTTGTCCAAACTCCAGCCGGTAAAAATAAATTTAATTTAAGAAAAAAAAAAAAAGAAAGGAAGGAATCTTGTCAAATAAAGCTGATCAGATTACTTTTACATAGCTACTTTAATAATGATTCACCATATTTTAATTATTATTGATAATTATAATATATTATTTATTTCAAAATAATATTTTGATCATTACTAAACTTTATTTAATATTACAAAAATTAATATACAAACTATTATTAATAATTCATTTTATTTTAGATATCACAATAAATACATATTCATATTATTATTAATTAAAATATTTAATCTTTTTAACATAAATTCACGTACAACTGTACCATTTAATTAAAGGTTTTATATTTAGTAAATTAACTAATTCGTTCAATTCCTAAAATAATTATAACAATCTCTCAAATAATTATATTAATTTTATCAATATTCTCAAAGCACAAAATAAATAGTAAAACTTTTATTAATTAAATTAATATTAATTTTTTATTTCTTAATAGCATAAAAAATACGTAATTGTGTTTCATAAATTTTTTTTGAAATACTTATGTTTCATAATTTTTTTATACGAAAGTGGAGTATATATATAGCTATTTAGATTATTGATAAATCGTACACAATTAATTTATAATTTTATGTAAGTATTTTAGTAATTGAATAATTAATTAACTTAATTTGTGAATATAATCATTTAATAAAATGATATTACTTTAAATATTTTTAAAAAAAAAATATAAAAATGGATAAAATATTAGTAAAACCTTTGGGAGTCATCCATAAAATGAGTTAACCTGATTCATATCTTTAACGAGAAGAAATATTTTTTACGAGTCGGGTCGGGGACATCTGGTACGAGCTTTTGTGACAGAGTTTTGGTTTTTTTTATGACGTGGAACTTGCAGCTGTTACCTTTCGGTGTGCACTGTGTTAACCCTCGGAGACTCGGACTAACGCAATAGGCTGCAAACTACTCTAGCTAGGTAAATCGCACTAGAAAAACCTTGTGCGACTGACTAGTCTAAGAAGGTGTTGGTAAAAGGAATCGAACTCCTAATTTTTAAGCCAAATATTCACCTACTTCATCAACGAAGATACCTCTTAATGGAATGAGTTTTAGTTCTTTCATCCGATAAGATTTGGTGTCGGTTGTGATAAATAATTGGTATTCGGCCCACATTTAACACGATCTTTTGTCAGAGTTCTCAAATATGCAGCCAAACATATCGACAATATTTAGCATAGCGTCATGTCACAGCTCCAACAAAAAAAATCGAGTTAAATGTGCAAAACCAATTTTTGCATATAAAGAATAAATTTAGTCCAAAGAAATGATCAACTTTATTATGATGTGTTTGGAATTTTAGCATATGGGTATTAATCAACCATTATATGCATCCCATCATCTTCTATTTTCAAATAAAGCAAGCAGCCGGTGATATGTTAGTATTCATTAATAGCTAATCAATATTCCTTCTACTGGTGCAGCCGTATGCTACATCATATATATATATGTTTGTTCTTTTCTGCTCCAAAAGATCGTTTCTTTTGCTTTACTGGCTTTATCCTGGGGTCCACATTAAGTTGATGGAGGGCATACTCATGAGGTATTCCTGGTAAGGGTTCACCTTCCCAGGCAAATACATCTGCATTTTTCCTGAGGAACATTGTTATCATCTGTTCTACTTCAGCAGGCATCTCCGTTCCAATCTTAAGAGTTCTACCGGGACTTCCTGGAGTTACCTCTATTCTTTTGAGCGCTTCGGTTGCCTCTAAGTGTTTTACTTTCTCGACTTCACTATCGATAGTATGTATTCTATCATTTTTGGGTTCATCTGTCTATGGATGCCTTCTCTTCTGAGTTGATATCTCGTCCACCCTTGACCTTTTCTTGCAATTGGCTGGGTCTCGCAGGATGTTAGCATGACACTCCCGAGCCAACCTGCTATCACCAACAGCCTCTCCAACTCCTTCTGACATTGGAAACTTCAACTTCATATGATAGGTTGATCCTATGGCTTGGAAAACATTTAGACTCGGGCACCCCAGTATCACGTTATATGCAGAGGATGCATTTACTACCAAGAACTTTACCATTTTTGTAACTCTTCTCGGATACGATCCTAGCGAGAGAGGAAGTGTGATCTCTCCTAGTGCTTCCACTAATTCTCCAGAAAATCCAACTAAAGGGGTGCTGATGGGCATTAGCTGTGCATTGTCTATCCCCATTTTAACAAATGCATTAAGAAAAATGATATCTGCTGAACTGCCTGAGTCAACCAGCATCTTTTTCACCCAAAAGTTGGATATTGTAGCGGAGACAACCAATGCGTCATTGTGCTCAACTAAAGGGTATTCCCTATCTGACTCAGTGAATGTCATTTTTTTTGATATTTTCGATATTTCACACACGACTTGGGCTTGGTTAGGGTGAGGACAGTGATTCCCCCTAGAAGCATTACGCAGAAGAGTCTTCCTTGCTCTATTCGAATCTCCGCAAGCTGGTCCCCCGGTTATAACAGCGATAATCCCTCCAGTCGGCATGTTCTCATGGAAATCTCCATTATGCTTTCCTTGCTTCTCATGATTCTTTGGGGGTTCTCTGTTTCGGCGGTCTTCATAAGTCTTGTTGTCTCGTTGTTGGTGGTGAGACTTACTCACAAAGTCTTTTAAATAGCCACGTTTGATTAGCTTCTCTATTTCTGTTCTCAAACTATAACAGTCTTCGGTAGAATGTCCTTTATCTTTGTGAAAGTGGCAATACTTGTCAGATTTCAGTCGCTTTGGGTTGTCTTTCATTGGCCTCGGAGGTTGCAGCAAACCTTGATTTTCCGCAACCACCAATATATCAGTCAAGCGTGCATTTAGGGGTACCTGCTGAAGACGAGGGCCTTGGAATCCTCGTTTCTCTTCTTTTCGGCCTTCTCTTGGTTTTTCTTCTTCTCTTTTTCTTTTTCCTAAATATCGTGGTTCAATAGTCTCCTCAATGCGTATATACTTCTCGGCTCTTTCCAGTAATTCTTCCAAGGTGCTTGGGGGTTTTCCCGCTATGGATTCCTTAAACTTCGATGACAGAGGTTTTGTTGCATAATTCCTGCCAAGAGATCATGATTGACATGTGGGACTTCGTGAACAGCCTGAGTGAAACGTTGCACATACTCTCTCAAGCTCTCTCCTTCTTTTTGCACAACCGAGAATAGGTATGATGCAGTCTTAGGGTATTTTCGATTAATGGAGAACTGATGAAGAAAACGCTGAGTAAGTTGTTCCAGGCTTGCAATGCTTCCTGCTGGGAGTTTATTGAACCACGCCAGTGCACGATTAGTCAGCGTAGTCCGGAAGATTTTGCAGTACACGGCATCACTGAAGTCATATAGATCGGCTTTTGCATAAAACCTGTCGAGATGATCCTGAGGATCTCCTGAACCATCGTACTCTGGCAGACTTGCTATCTTCACTCCAGCTGTCAGTACCTCGGCTAAGATAGCAGTAGTGAATGGGCTACGCCGGGCCGGTAAGATTGCTAGAGCACTTTCTCCTCTCTCCTCAGTCCGAATTCCGGGGCACACGGGCCCGTGGCTATTTACCTCCTCCTCATGGAGCACTGTTTCCCTTCTTGCACTGGGGTTTGGTACCCTGTTCGTTCCAACTTCTTCTTCTAGTGTGCGTCTCCTTTCTTGGTGTTGAGGAGGAGGCAATTCACCATTTACATTTGGATTGTTTTCCAAGTTATGCTGTTGCACTGCCAAAAAATGTGTCATGGCCTCCGCGACCACACGTGAGGCAGCTTCCTACAACATGGATTTCAAGGCATTTGGGGTGATCAGAAACTCCTCTTGCGGCGGGTGGTTAGGAGGCGGGTGGTTAGGAGGCGGGAGCTCCCGTCCACCTTCAGTGTTACGGGTGGCATGTGATCGCGTTTGCATCTCTAGTGGATAGGTGGCTTTCCCACAGACGGCGCCAATCTGATGCGGGCGAAATAATTATGTCCCTATTCAGCAAATAAAATAGGAAGTCGTACGTCCTCCTGGTCTCCTGCTTCTATGATCACCTAAAAAAGTCGCACGTCTTCCTTTTGGGCTGTCACCTGATTCACGAACACACGTTAGAGGCGCCGGGTGGTTACCCGGCGAAAACCCTCCGACGCTCAAGTCAGCGATCACCTCCACACAAAATAGGAGAGCAGAGAGCTTTTGTAGGCTCAAGAGTCACTTACCTTGAAATGAAGAGATTCACTCCTATTTATAGGCAAAATTGAGCTAAATTGCACACTAACCCTCCTAGGCTCAAAAAATGCAATTTAATCCTTTTAAAAATGCGATCTCCGCAAATTAACCCACTCAATTTATTTATACATAAAAAGTATATTAAAAATATACTTATACCCACCATATATATACATATTTTCAATTAAGTTTGAGTGGGCTACATGTTATCATATATGCATGCATGCATGCATACATACATACATACATACATACATACATACGAAATTAATTTGCAAAGAAAAAAAATGTATACATATCGCGATAAGTCCTAATTCCTCTACTCTAAACATGCATCTGGTTGTAAGTATTTTCAATTATCTTTTAATCCAATATATGATTTTTTGGCTTTTGAATTTGCATATATGATATTCTAAAAATTAATATTACTTATACTTAGTTCATCGTATATACAATTTCGAATTTATTATAGAGAACGTAATAATTATCGATTTCTTGCATTGGTTTTACTAAATTATAAATATTTAGCAAATCATGAAACTCAACATTTGCTATCTCATAATTTGTCGTTGGATTCACATGATCACTTATAAATTATTATTATTTTTTGTACAACTACAACTATAAGCCAGAAATAAAAGTTTTGAACCCCCGACAACTCAAACTGGATCCTCAACAAAGAAGTTGAGGTTCTTACAAAGTACATATCCACCAATCAATGAATGAAGCCAATTCGAGAAATGAAACGTGATTCTTACTTGATGTTTTATACCATTTTCTTTATCAATTTAGTTTATACTAGTGATTTACGATGATTTTTCATCATTGTGGTATGTTATTCTGAATCTGAATTAATTATCTCGTTATACGCTAAATGTCATCATTGGTTGACTCTCTGATTATTGATTCATTAATCTATTTTTCTGAAAATAATAAATCATCTTTTCAAAAATTATTAGAAACAAATAAAGATTATATTGTATATAATTCCTTTGTCAAAGCCATCAACTCGAATTATGCAAATATTAACTCGAGTTTTGAGCTAACATTCCAACGAGGTAAGCCCTTTAAAGAACTACCGGAGAAACTAACAATATCGTGACTAAATTTGGCTTCCAAAATATGTAGTGAGATTACATTCATCTGAGTGAAAATAAAGATAAGCGTACTGTTATTATTAATTTAGGCTGCTTGAAAAAATATTTCACTTGGATAAAAAGAAACGAAGTGAATTACACAAATATTTTTTTTCAATAACCACAAACGAATCAATCGAATATTGATTAATACGTAATCAATTGAATTGACACTATTAAAAACATTCATTTTGCTCAGAAACTGAAATATTCCAAATATTCTTGGAAATTCTTACCTTAATTGGACCATTTGTATCTATATGCATAAATTAAAATCCCTATTCATAGAGCTCGTGGTTCGAGAAATCAAGATAAGATTATCAAACCACCTCTTAACGTTTTCATTTATTTAAGATGTAATAAATGTGTTCAAAAAGGTCGCGCGCGTCATTGTTTGATTTCAACAATCAATAAAGTATCATTGAAAACAAAAAAAATGTTTTATTGGATACGACGTGAGTGTAATTATACTATTTGTGTATTTAAGTAACTTATATGATCAAGATTCAATATCGTGTACATCGATATTTACATCGATTATATCGTTTGATTTTACTATTATGTCACAGATTTTGTTTTCAATTTATGTAAGATTTGAGAAATGAAAATTTTGTGTTGAATTTTTTGCTATGTAAAAATTGATATACAAATATTAGCATACATGTAATATCACGTTTTCTAATATTATTCGTGTTCTTCAGACATTATTTATATATATCTCGTCTATAAAATTCCTCATTCATGATTTGTTACGTGCAACGCATGTACACTTCTCTAGTATATATATAATTTTCTTTAAAAAAAAGAAAAAAGAAAAGAAACAAGAATGTGACATTCCATAAGATGTTCAATTGAGCATCTTAAATTTTTTTCAAAGAAAAAAAAAAAGCTTCAAGGGAACCATATATATATGTAAAGATTTTGAGTAAGAGAACTTTGGGGAGTCATCCATAAAATAAATTAATCTGATTTATATTTTTAATAAAAAAAAATACTTTTTACGAGTCGGGTCGGGTCGGGGACATCTGGTACGAGCTTTTGTGACAGAGTTTTGGTTTTTTTTTTTATGACGTGGAACTTGCAGCTGTTATCTTTCGGTGCACACTGTGTTAACCCTCAGATTAACGCAATAAACTGCAAACTACGCTAGCTAGATAAATCGCACTAGGCAAACCCTGTGCGACAAACTAGTTTAAGAAGGTGTTGGTAGGAGGAATCGAACTCCTAATTTTTAAGCCAAGTGTTCACCTACTCCATCAACTAAAACAACTTTTGATGGAATGAGTTTTAGTTCTTTGATCGGATAAATTTTGGTGTCGGTTGTAATAAATAATTTTTATTCGGCCTACATTTAACGCGATCTTTTGTCAAGAGTTCTCAAATATTTAGCCAAAGATATCGACAATATTCAGCATAGCGTCATGT
Organism: Henckelia pumila; assembly: GCF_033568475.1. Lineage (NCBI taxonomy): Eukaryota > Viridiplantae > Streptophyta > Magnoliopsida > Lamiales > Gesneriaceae > Henckelia > Henckelia pumila. The sequence continues at coordinate 144,511,725 of NC_133122.1, forward strand.
CACAACTCCAAGTCTCCAACAAAAAAAATCGAGTTAAATGTGCAAAACCAATTTTTGCATATAAAGAATAAATTTAGTCCAACGAAATGATCAACTTAAATTATGATGTGTTTGGAATTTTAGCATGGGTATTAATCAACCATTATATGCATCCCATTATCTTCCATTTTCAAATAAAATAAGCGGCCGGTTATGTGTTAGTATTCATTAGCTAATCAATATTCCTTCTACTGGTGCAGCCGTATGCTACATCATATATATATATATAATTATAGAGATAAACAGAGGCAGCTTGGGAGTGGACATAAACCTGAGAAGATAATGCAGGAAATTATAAGTAACAGGTTCGTAGCCATAAAGGATCATGTGAATGGAGCTCCCAAAGATTCCGACTTCGAAATCAAGAAGGAAAAGATCATTTGCGTGTGTCCAACAATGACCGTGATAGTCAAGAATCTCTATGTATCCGTCGATCCGTACCAGATCAACCGTATGAAGAGCCGCAGCGCATCCCAGGCAGCGATAAGCTTTGCGGCCGCCATTAGCCCCGGCCAGGTACGTATATGTACTGATCAATGGATATAAGTTAGTTAATAACTACCTTTTATAGGTACGCATGCTTGGATTTGGTACATATATATATATATACATGAATTATAGGCCATTGATACTTACGGCGTGGGACGCGTGGTCGCTTCGGGGCGGCCGGATTTGGAGAAGGATGATCTTGTGGTCGGTTTGCTGACATGGGGGGAGTACACAGTTGTTGAAGAAGGAAGGCTTCTGAATAAGTTGGACCCGATGGGACTACCTCTGCCTTACCATGTTGGGCCTCTTGGTACGTATGTTCTTACTTAATTCGAAGATGTCTATGTCACTGCACCACTATTCGTGGTGACGGTTGCGAAGAATTCTTGATGAATAACACGAGGACACATGAATTTCAGCATTTTAAACAGGGCTTAGGCATATGTTTTTTTTTAAGGCTTTCATTTTCAACTAATTCCGAAAATCGAACGGCGATTTTGTTGGTATATGTTGCAGGATTTAGTGGACTTACAGCGTACGGGGGATTCTTTGAAGTGTGCAAACCAAAGAAAGGTGAGAGTGTATTCGTTTCAGCAGCTTCAGGATCTGTTGGAAGTTTGGTTGGCCAATACGCTAAGCTCTTTGGTTGCTATGTGGTTGGTTGTGCTGGTTCTAAGAAAAAGGTGCACTTTCTAATCTTATATTTTTATTATAGATATTATCAGTTATCCATAAAACGACTTTGTTTATTCTACATCGTGAATGTTACTTCTGATATAATTTACACAAGATGTTCATGTGAAACTAGAACCAGAGTGTTACGCCTCAACATAGAATTAATAGAAAAAGCGGCCTTAATTATACAAGCATGTTTTTAAAAAATATATAGTGTGTGAAATTGAATATGATTATAAATGTAGGTTGATTTGCTAAAGGAGAAGCTAGGATTTGATGATGCATTCAACTACAAGGATGAGAAAGATCTCAAGTCAGCACTCCGAAGGTTCATTCTGAATTTTTCGTCTCTGTCTTCTTTTAATGAAATTTTTTTTTCTCTATATAAGTTCGAACTAATGGTGAACAAGTCAAAGCTAGGTAATTGTAACGTTTATAGACTATAGTAATATTTGAATACACGAAAAACACTTGAAAAAACAAATTGAAAGAATAATAATTTGCAATGAAAAACCAAATCGATCCCATGCATCTTCATATTCTTGTTAGTTAAGAAAAGGAGGGATCAAGAAGAGAAAGCAAAATTCCCTTTTTCTTGTATGATGTGTATGAGTACAGTGGCCCTTATATACACACTAATCTAGAAATTAAAACAAAACACAGAGAATAAAATTTGTTATTCTGTTTTGCCTAGTCGCTCATGGAGATTTTTCTACCATCTTCTAGAGAATTCTCCTTGTGTAAAGTTTTTACTTTGCACATGTTTGCACTCGAACGTATTACTTTCTTATTGGATGAGGTTACCTCAAGAGTTTATTACTAACTTTTATTAGTTTTATTATTCAACGTGAGACAATTGTAACAACATATCAGGTACTTCCCCAATGGAATCGACATATACTTCGACAACGTAGGGGGCGAGATGCTCGAAGCAGCGGTAGCCAATATGAACACGTTTGGGCGAGTTGCCGTATGTGGCGTCATATCCGAATACACCGGTGGCGGCAAGAGGGCGGCCCCCGATATGTTGGATGTGGTGTACAAGAGGATTAGCATTCAAGGATTTCTGGCGGCGGATTTCTTGAAATGCTACGCCGATTTTATCGCGACGACGGTGGAGCACCTCCGCACGGGCAAAATGCAGGCACTTTGTGACATATCGAGTGATGTGGAGAGCATCTCGAGTGCTTTTACGGGACTCTTTAGTGGTGATAACATTGGGAAAAAGATCGTTCAGATTGCGGATGCATGATTAATTAAGGATTTGTGATCAATTTTTACATGCATAGTCACAAAAGGCTTTTTGTTGGGAAAACATCGGATAAGTAATTAACATATATGTGATTTTCCATTTTACTTAATTATTGGAAAGGGTAGATTGCATACAACTTGTTTGTGAAATATCAAAATAGCTGATAGCATTCCGTGAAAAATAAGTAGGCATTTAACCACTCATTAATACTTTTTTAACAAGGTGTAATTCACTTTTTTTTATAATGTGGGAACCCGCGGCCGCTATCTTTCAGTGCGCGCTGGATAAATCCCGAATCAACGTAATAGCCTACAAACTACGTTAGTTAGGTAAATCACACTAGGCAAGCCCTGTGTGACAGACTAGTCCAAGAGGGTGTTGGTAGGGAGAATTGAACTCCTGACCTACTCCACCAACTTAAACACCCCCTTTGAACCCCTTTGGGGGATATTTCACATTTTATATGTTTGAATGTACGAAAACTGTCATTAAAAGTTAAAATCACAAAAGAATTTGTCCCTCAAATTTTACTTGTACTTGTTATATCCCTCAAGTTTTAGATAATGTCCTGATTTATTATACAATTAGTTTAACCTGGGACGGATCAAAGATTTAAACTTAGGGGCCTTGAAATATATTTTTAAAGTTGTTTTAAGAATAAATATATGTTTGAACAACTATTTTATAAAAAACATTTGAACATTTCAAAAGTCATGTTGTTCATCTTTGTCTTCCATGATTCCATACTGACATCTAAAAACATATTTCAAGTGTTCTTTAAAAACTATACTTGGATAACACTTTTTAAAAAATAGTTTTCAAAAAATATTTTACAAAACTTTTATCCAACAAATATTTTAAGTTTTTTTTTTCACTTATAAAACACTAAAACTGTTTTTAAAGTACATGTCCAAACGGAACCTAACTTTCAATCAAAATTTGTAAGAATTTTTTCTGAAAGAACGTGTATATCACGTTATTCTCTAAATTGAGAATTTTAGAGTTTTGTCTTTCTTAGACTTGTTTTAAGATTTGATGATATATGCTATCTTGTAAAAAATATGTTATCTTATCAAATGTATATTGTAAATTGATGATATATATCTTAACAGTTTTGTTGATGAGATATCATATCAAATCTTTATTCAATATTGTGTAGGATTTACAAATATTGAAAATCTATTTAAGAAGATAATTATACATAGATGAAAGACGGCGAGAAGAGTGCAGAAACGAAAAGCTAATTACTGCAGAAATTCAGAAGCTAAAGATTGAAGATCGATCGGAGAATTTTTGAAGTATTCCTTGCCATTACACAGTGTTGCCGAGTAGTGTTGGAAACACCGAAGAACACGCGAGTGAAGTGTTGTTCAGAAAGTGGTTCCTTGGTTTTTTTTTTTTGTTTTTCGGCACATGTGTTTAGAACTTCCTATTGGTTTTTATATTTTAGTTCTTACTAGTTTTTAGGAAGTTATTTATTTTCTCAACTTGTTGAGAAAATTAGGTTTTCATATATAATCACTAGTTTTTTTTGTATAAACTGATTTGTTTTCTAGTGGTTATTTTACTCTGAGACACCGCACAAGTATTGATTACTTGTGCATAAATATCTTTGTGTTATTTATTTTATGTTTAATTATTCCGCTGCGTAGTGTGTCTTGAAGTATTGAAGAGACAACACTTAATCTGAAATTTATTTCTGGTATTTCTGTAATTGAGAAGTCAAATCCTTTCAAGTGGCGTCAGAGATCAACACTTGACGATACTAACTGAAATTCTGATTTTTTGTGTTTGACAGAGTTTATTATGGAAATACCATATTTCGGCACTACTCAACGACCACCAACGTTGGATGGATCCAATTATGCTATCTGGAAAGTCAGGATGCGAGTATATATCAAATCCATGACAAAAAAGTCTGGCAACGTGTGTTACAAGGCTGTAGTCCACCCTGAAGAACTGATGGAGAAGGATATTTTCTCCTCAAACCAGAAACAGATTGGAATGCTGAAGAAACAGCAGCTTCAAACATGAATAACAAAGCCCTTAATGCTATATTTACTTCTCTTGATTCTAACATGTTTGCACTGGTGACTAACTGTGTTTGTGCTAAACAGGCTTGGAAAAAACTTCAAATGCACTGTGAAGGATCTGAAAGTGTGCGCCGAACCAAAATAAGGATTCTTACTACTCAGTTTGAAAATTTGAGAATGGAGGAAAGTGAGACAATTGATGAATATGAACGCCGCTTGAGGAAGATTGAAAATGAGGCAATCGATCTAGGAGATGCTATATCAAATGAACGCCTTGTAAGCAAAGTGTTGTGATCACTGCCCGAAAGATTTCAAATGAAGATATGTGTTATTGATGAATCTAAGGATACATCAATTTTGAGTTTGGATGAACTGATGAGTTCACTGCGAACGTATGAGTTAGATATGAATATGGGAAGAAAGAACAAAGGTAAGTCTGTTGCTCTACAAGTTTTTAACGACTCATACAATGATTTTGTTGATCTGACGCAGGAAGTAAATGAGTCTGACTTAGGAGATGAATCCATTGACTTGCTTACCAAACAATTTGGTAACTACTTAAAGAGGATGAGGGACTCAAAGAAACCTAGACAGAAATCTAAAGCTCCAATCACTCCTGTTGTTGGAAGACCCTTAAGAATTGATGGACCAGAACAGAACACCACCCCATCTAAGATTCAATTTCGAACACAGAGTGAAGGAAAAACTCTGACTATATCCAAGAGAATTGATTTTGTGAAGTGTCATGAATGCACAGGTTTTGGTCACTATGCGAATGAGTGTCCAACCAGACTTCGAAGAGGAATGAATGCTTCCTTAAGCAATGATGAAGTTGAAGAGGGTATAGAACAAGGAGAAGAAGAAACTCACAATGCACTAACTGTTCTGATGCAAAAGAAAAGCAATGTTGTTGCGAGTGTTGCAACACTTAGCCATAACACTCACAGAAAATAGAAGTGCTTGAATGCATCGGCAACTGAAGACTTGAATAATCAAGATGCTGATGAGGATGAGGTTTCTCTAGAAAGTGTTTAGAAGATGTATGAAGAATTGTTTGCTGATTGGGTGACAAGAACCTTTTTTGAAAATATTTTGTAAAAAGGTGGCTCTGATACCACTTGTTAGAACCTAATGGGAGGGGGGGGGGATTTAGGTTCTATTGGCAACTTTAGTAATTTAAAGTGATTATGCAAATACGCAAGCGAAAGACTTAAAGCAATTAATAATAAGTGCGGTAAATAAATGCGTAATGTAAATAAAGCAGTAAAAGGGATAAGAGATGTTTATGGAAGTTCGACGATAAATCGTCTACGTCTCCCCTTCTTGGTTAAGATCGATTAACCAAGGATCCACTAGCACTTCGAACGACTTGGCTTTGATGGCTCCAAGGATAGCCTTACAACTTGACACGATCACCTCGCTGATACAACTCAACACTTGGCCTTAAGGGCTCCAAGGATAGCCACAACACTCGTAAATACACTTGGCTTCACACACAAGTGTTTACAATAACCGAGCAACCAACTCACGAATGAACTTATACAAACAACCCTCGATTTTGAATATATATCTCACAAATATTTCTTTTAACTCTTGTAGGAGAGGAACTTTCTTGCAAAGAGAGTTGAGAGTGAATTGGTGAGTTGAGAAGGCTTCAAATGGCATGTATTTATAGTTGCCAATCCGAATGGGTTCGGGTCGTCCGAACGGGCCTTCGGGTCGTCCGAACCTTGTCTGATTGAAATTCAAATTCTTACGGCTGGTGAACTGTTCGGGTGGTCCGAAGTCATCTTCGGGTCGTCCGAACGGCGGCATTAAATTCATTCCGGCAAATTTTCTTCCGACAAAATCTTCATGGCCGTAAAGGAGTTCGGGTCGTCTGAACTTGTCTTCGGGTCGTCCGAAGTAGTCATTTCGTGGCCTCCGAGAGTGCCTCCGATCTTTATTTAATTCCTGGAAAATCTTCGGGTCGTCCGAACTCACTTCGGATCATCCGAAGTAGTCTTCGAAGTCTCCGAACTTGTCCTCCGATCTTTATTAAATTTTGGAAATAATTCGGAGCATCCGAAGTTGTCTTTGGGTCGTCCGAACCTGGACAGATTCGAACTTTTGAATTTTTATTCCCAATTTTTTATTATCGGTTCTTGCTTCCAATATCGTCTATACTCAAAAATATTATTACCTGCAAATTTCTCACTTTAAACTGTTAGTAACGATTAACCGAGTTTTGTAATCATCAAAACAATTTAATTATGAGAATTGTTAATGCATTAAAAACATTAATCTCATTACACGAAATTTGTATGCGTTTAAGGCGTAACAGTTGTTAGGATCAACATATGTGTTTAGCTCCATATATTAATTTTAATTTGAAATGGGTCGGCAGTTGTAAATTTCATCCCGATCATGCCGAGTTTTGCAAGTCAGGATAGGTTAAAATCGTGCGAAAGAAAACTTGCTAAACTTAGTTGAACTGGTGATGCTAATAAGAAATAGATTCTATCCCTAGGGTGAGACCAGCTCATCCCTTACCTCACCCATCGGTGACCCTAAAATCAGGCAGGTCGGCATATATCCCTCACCATTAATCCTAGGTCGTCTAGGCTCTCAGGTCGGCCACAATGGCAGGTTGGCATAGCTCCCTCATCATCAATCCCAAGTTGACACTCGACTAGAATCTCAAGACAGGCAAATGATATAAAATCGCTTCAAAGATCGACCTTCCATCTTTAAGGGGGGTTCGAACAGTTATAAATGAACATCAAAGTTCAAATTTGAACATTTCTTTTTAGATCATACACAACCATTATCAAAATTTACAGTTGTTGTCACATGTCTCTGACAATTTCCCCAAATAGTGTTGTGAGTGAATGTGCGAGGATTCTAACATTTGACGACAGTGATGCATTTGTCTTTAATTTACTCAAAACATTATCTAATCTCTGATTTTTGTTATTAATTATTATAAATCATTGATGTTTAGGAAGTTTTAGTTTTGTCTTTTGAGTCTTGCTGACTTTTAATTTCAACGAGGCTGAGACAATTTATAGTACTCCTTCATAAATTCAATCATGCTGAAAGTCAATTTTGTCCTGGTAGAGTCGTTGAAAATAGTCCTTAACCTCGGTCTATTTGAAGTTCATACTTAGGTTGTTTTTTTACACATTCTTAGTTTATTCAGGAGCTTAAAATAAGCTTTGATCTTATTTTGTTAAATCACAGAAACTTTAATTGTCCATCAGTATTGTTATTAAAAACGATACGTTATTCTTCTCTAACACAAAAACTTATATTAAATTGTCTCAAGGGTTAATTTAGTTAATCAAATCTCCGTCCAACTCAACTCATGAAAATGTATTATTTTTTATGTCAAAAATATTACTCTTAATTGTATATATGAATCAGGTTGACTTATCTCATGGATATAAATCCGTACCGTCTTAGAAGAGATATATTTTTTCTCTAAAATATACACAATATTTGACCAAAATGTCCCCCTCCATAATATTATAATACCACTATTTTTATGAAATAAATAAAATAAAATAAAAACCCAACTTTAACATTTGAGAGAAAAAAAATTAAATATAATTGTACATAATATATATTTGTCATGCCCCGAAACTTGGACCTAGTTGGCATCGGAACAAGCCTCGGAATTCAGAAATTCCAGAAAAAAAGTTTATTCATTCGTAAAACTGAAATATATTGTTTTTCATAAACTGAAATCAAATATCTTTACATTAACAGGATTCAATTCTAATACTGAAACGCAACGGTTTATAAAATTAAACTATTACAGAAACTAAATAGCAGACATCTCGATTCATCTTCACCAGCCCCAAAACTGGATCTGTCCATCATCCTCGAGTTCTTCTTCGTTCTTATCTGAGATGGTTTTGGGTGAGTAAATGATATAAATGTCACTCAATAAATTGAAGAAATATCCCAGCTTTTTAAATCATTTCAGGAAACTTATATACACATACAAAAACAGAATTGAACTGAACTGAAAATTCATGTACTTAGCTTAATACAGAATCATGTTATGCATCAATTTACCAATGAGTTTCGTTGCTAACTGATATCAGCCCCTTATACATTTATCCTATAAAGGGTGAGGAATCACAACAGAACAAAAACAGAGCAAAGTATTCAGAATATATATTTCCTACCACTAATTCACAAGAATCGGTGCATCAAAATCATAGATTTCAAACATTCATACTTTGAAAACAGATATACATGTTGGAACAGAATTTAAAACACAATATTGGATTTAAAATCGAAAGACCACTTACCGTAGATTGATAGCAAAATCTTCGGTTGTTCTTGACTGCTCAACTGACTGCTCTCACTCTAATTTCGTGTGTACTTGCTCAAAATTTTGGGTAACCCTTAATCAGAATTATGAGTACTATTTATAGAGAAAATCCTGAATGTTAAGCTCTCCATTTATTGTCCTTAATTGCCATTATGTCGAGTTAATGTGTTGGTTATCAGAAACAACTGTCTTTCTGGGATTTTTGTCTAGATACTGGATTGATCTTGATCAACTGGTCAGTTCAGTTTACCTTGGTTCATTTTACCCCAATTCAATTTACCTTGAATCAGTCGATCTCAGTTCAGTTCACTGAAATTTCGGGTTCTTGCATATATATATATATCAAAATATTTTATATTAAAATTAACATGAACATTCAAGCCACTTAAAATCAAGGGTTTTTTTAAATAAATATTATAAAATTAAAAAAATTAATAAAAATATTGCATTCTGAAAAATTTTATGAATCTAATATAATTTAATTTTCTTTTCTTTTTTTTTTGTTTTTTTTTAAAAAGAAAAAATCGGCTGGACTTTGTCCAAACTCCAGCCGGTAAAAATAAATTTAATTTAAGAAAAAAAAAAAAAGAAAGGAAGGAATCTTGTCAAATAAAGCTGATCAGATTACTTTTACATAGCTACTTTAATAATGATTCACCATATTTTAATTATTATTGATAATTATAATATATTATTTATTTCAAAATAATATTTTGATCATTACTAAACTTTATTTAATATTACAAAAATTAATATACAAACTATTATTAATAATTCATTTTATTTTAGATATCACAATAAATACATATTCATATTATTATTAATTAAAATATTTAATCTTTTTAACATAAATTCACGTACAACTGTACCATTTAATTAAAGGTTTTATATTTAGTAAATTAACTAATTCGTTCAATTCCTAAAATAATTATAACAATCTCTCAAATAATTATATTAATTTTATCAATATTCTCAAAGCACAAAATAAATAGTAAAACTTTTATTAATTAAATTAATATTAATTTTTTATTTCTTAATAGCATAAAAAATACGTAATTGTGTTTCATAAATTTTTTTTGAAATACTTATGTTTCATAATTTTTTTATACGAAAGTGGAGTATATATATAGCTATTTAGATTATTGATAAATCGTACACAATTAATTTATAATTTTATGTAAGTATTTTAGTAATTGAATAATTAATTAACTTAATTTGTGAATATAATCATTTAATAAAATGATATTACTTTAAATATTTTTAAAAAAAAATATATAAAAATGGATAAAATATTAGTAAAACCTTTGGGAGTCATCCATAAAATGAGTTAACCTGATTCATATCTTTAACGAGAAGAAATATTTTTACGAGTCGGGTCGGGGACATCTGGTACGAGCTTTTGTGACAGAGTTTTGGTTTTTTTTATGACGTGGAACTTGCAGCTGTTACCTTTCGGTGTGCACTGTGTTAACCCTCGGAGGCTCGGACTAACGCAATAGGCTGCAAACTACTCTAGCTAGGTAAATCGCACTAGAAAAACCTTGTGCGACTGACTAGTCTAAGAAGGTGTTGGTAAAAGGAATCGAACTCCTAATTTTTAAGCCAAATATTCACCTACTTCATCAACGAAGATACCTCTTAATGGAATGAGTTTTAGTTCTTTCATCCGATAAGATTTGGTGTCGGTTGTGATAAATAATTGGTATTCGGCCCACATTTAACACGATCTTTTGTCAGAGTTCTCAAATATGCAGCCAAACATATCGACAATATTTAGCATAGCGTCATGTCACAGCTCCAACAAAAAAAATCGAGTTAAATGTGCAAAACCAATTTTTGCATATAAAGAATAAATTTAGTCCAAAGAAATGATCAACTTTATTATGATGTGTTTGGAATTTTAGCATATGGGTATTAATCAACCATTATATGCATCCCATCATCTTCTATTTTCAAATAAAGCAAGCAGCCGGTGATATGTTAGTATTCATTAATAGCTAATCAATATTCCTTCTACTGGTGCAGCCGTATGCTACATCATATATATATATATGTTTGTTCTTTTCTGCTCCAAAAGATCGTTTCTTTTGCTTTACTGGCTTTATCCTGGGGTCCACATTAAGTTGATGGAGGGCATACTCATGAGGTATTCCTGGTAAGGGTTCACCTTCCCAGGCAAATACATCTGCATTTTTCCTGAGGAACATTGTTATCATCTGTTCTACTTCAGCAGGCATCTCCGTTCCAATCTTAAGAGTTCTACCGGGACTTCCTGGAGTTACCTCTATTCTTTTGAGCGCTTCGGTTGCCTCTAAGTGTTTTACTTTCTCGACTTCACTATCGATAGTATGTATTCTATCATTTTTGGGCTCATCTGTCTGTGGATGCCTTCTCTTCTGAGTTGATATCTCGTCCACCCTTGACCTTTTCTTGCAATTGGCTGGGTCTCGCAGGATGTTAGCATGACACTCCCGAGCCAACCTGCTATCACCAACAGCCTCTCCAACTCCTTCTGACGTTGGAAACTTCAACTTCATATGATAGGTTGATCCTATGGCTTGGAAAACATTTAGACTCGGGCACCCCAGTATCACGTTATATGCAGAGGATGCATTTACTACCAAGAACTTTACCATTTTTGTAACTCTTCTCGGATACGATCCTAGCGAGAGAGGAAGTGTGATCTCTCCTAGTGCTTCCACTAATTCTCCAGAAAATCCAACTAAAGGGGTGCTGATGGGCATTAGCTGTGCATTGTCTATCCCCATTTTAACAAATGCATTAAGAAAAATGATATCTGCTGAACTGCCTGAGTCAACCAGCATCTTTTTCACCCAAAAGTTGGATATTGTAGCGGAGACAACCAATGCGTCATTGTGCTCAACTAAAGGGTATTCCCTATCTGACTCAGTGAATGTCATTTTTTTTGATATTTTCGATATTTCACACACGACTTGGGCTTGGTTAGGGTGAGGACAGTGATTCCCCCTAGAAGCATTACGCAGAAGAGTCTTCCTTGCTCTATTCGAATCTCCGCAAGCTGGTCCCCCGGTTATAACAGCGATAATCCCTCCAGTCGGCATGTTCTCATGGAAATCTCCATTATGCTTTCCTTGCTTCTCATGATTCTTTGGGGGTTCTCTGTTTCGGCGGTCTTCATAAGTCTTGTTGTCTCGTTGTTGGTGGTGAGACTTACTCACAAAGTCTTTTAAATAGCCACGTTTGATTAGCTTCTCTATTTCTGTTCTCAAACTATAACAGTCTTCGGTAGAATGTCCTTTATCTTTGTGAAAGTGGCAATACTTGTCAGATTTCAGTCGCTTTGGGTTGTCTTTCATTGGCCTCGGAGGTTGCAGCAAACCTTGATTTTCCGCAACCACCAATATATCAGTCAAGCGTGCATTTAGGGGTACCTGCTGAAGACGAGGGCCTTGGAATCCTCGTTTCTCTTCTTTTCGGCCTTCTCTTGGTTTTTCTTCTTCTCTTTTTCTTTTTCCTAAATATCGTGGTTCAATAGTCTCCTCAATGCGTATATACTTCTCGGCTCTTTCCAGTAATTCTTCCAAGGTGCTTGGGGGTTTTCCCGCTATGGATTCCTTAAACTTCGATGACAGAGGTTTTGTTGCATAATTCCTGCCAAGAGATCATGATTGACATGTGGGACTTCGTGAACAGCCTGAGTGAAACGTTGCACATACTCTCTCAAGCTCTCTCCTTCTTTTTGCACAACCGAGAATAGGTATGATGCAGTCTTAGGGTATTTTCGATTAATGGAGAACTGATGAAGAAAACGCTGAGTAAGTTGTTCCAGGCTTGCAATGCTTCCTGCTGGGAGTTTATTGAACCACGCCAGTGCACGATTAGTCAGCGTAGTCCGGAAGATTTTGCAGTACACGGCATCACTGAAGTCATATAGATCGGCTTTTGCATAAAACCTGTCGAGATGATCCTGAGGATCTCCTGAACCATCGTACTCTGGCAGACTTGCTATCTTCACTCCAGCTGTCAGTACCTCGGCTAAGATAGCAGTAGTGAATGGGCTACGCCGGGCCGGTAAGATTGCTAGAGCACTTTCTCCTCTCTCCTCAGTCCGAATTCCGGGGCACACGGGCCCGTGGCTATTTACCTCCTCCTCATGGAGCACTGTTTCCCTTCTTGCACTGGGGTTTGGTACCCTGTTCGTTCCAACTTCTTCTTCTAGTGTGCGTCTCCTTTCTTGGTGTTGAGGAGGAGGCAATTCACCATTTACATTTGGATTGTTTTCCAAGTTATGCTGTTGCACTGCCAAAAAATGTGTCATGGCCTCCGCGACCACACGTGAGGCAGCTTCCTACAACATGGATTTCAAGGCATTTGGGGTGATCAGAAACTCCTCTTGCGGCGGGTGGTTAGGAGGCGGGTGGTTAGGAGGCGGGAGCTCCCGTCCACCTTCAGTGTTACGGGTGGCATGTGATCGCGTTTGCATCTCTAGTGGATAGGTGGCTTTCCCACAGACGGCGCCAATCTGATGCGGGCGAAATAATTATGTCCCTATTCAGCAAATAAAATAGGAAGTCGTACGTCCTCCTGGTCTCCTGCTTCTATGATCACCTAAAAAAGTCGCACGTCTTCCTTTTGGGCTGTCACCTGATTCACGAACACACGTTAGAGGCGCCGGGTGGTTACCCGGCGAAAACCCTCCGACGCTCAAGTCAGCGATCACCTCCACACAAAATAGGAGAGCAGAGAGCTTTTGTAGGCTCAAGAGTCACTTACCTTGAAATGAAGAGATTCACTCCTATTTATAGGCAAAATTGAGCTAAATTGCACACTAACCCTCCTAGGCTCAAAAAATGCAATTTAATCCTTTTAAAAATGCGATCTCCGCAAATTAACCCACTCAATTTATTTATACATAAAAAGTATATTAAAAATATACTTATACCCACCATATATATACATATTTTCAATTAAGTTTGAGTGGGCTACATGTTATCATATATGCATGCATGCATGCATACATACATACATACATACATACATACATACGAAATTAATTTGCAAAGAAAAAAAATGTATACATATCGCGATAAGTCCTAATTCCTCTACTCTAAACATGCATCTGGTTGTAAGTATTTTCAATTATCTTTTAATCCAATATATGATTTTTTGGCTTTTGAATTTGCATATATGATATTCTAAAAATTAATATTACTTATACTTAGTTCATCGTATATACAATTTCGAATTTATTATAGAGAACGTAATAATTATCGATTTCTTGCATTGGTTTTACTAAATTATAAATATTTAGCAAATCATGAAACTCAACATTTGCTATCTCATAATTTGTCGTTGGATTCACATGATCACTTATAAATTATTATTATTTTTTGTACAACTACAACTATAAGCCAGAAATAAAAGTTTTGAACCCCCGACAACTCAAACTGGATCCTCAACAAAGAAGTTGAGGTTCTTACAAAGTACATATCCACCAATCAATGAATGAAGCCAATTCGAGAAATGAAACGTGATTCTTACTTGATGTTTTATACCATTTTCTTTATCAATTTAGTTTATACTAGTGATTTACGATGATTTTTCATCATTGTGGTATGTTATTCTGAATCTGAATTAATTATCTCGTTATACGCTAAATGTCATCATTGGTTGACTCTCTGATTATTGATTCATTAATCTATTTTTCTGAAAATAATAAATCATCTTTTCAAAAATTATTAGAAACAAATAAAGATTATATTGTATATAATTCCTTTGTCAAAGCCATCAACTCGAATTATGCAAATATTAACTCGAGTTTTGAGCTAACATTCCAACGAGGTAAGCCCTTTAAAGAACTACCGGAGAAACTAACAATATCGTGACTAAATTTGGCTTCCAAAATATGTAGTGAGATTACATTCATCTGAGTGAAAATAAAGATAAGCGTACTGTTATTATTAATTTAGGCTGCTTGAAAAAATATTTCACTTGGATAAAAAGAAACGAAGTGAATTACACAAATATTTTTTTTCAATAACCACAAACGAATCAATCGAATATTGATTAATACGTAATCAATTGAATTGACACTATTAAAAACATTCATTTTGCTCAGAAACTGAAATATTCCAAATATTCTTGGAAATTCTTACCTTAATTGGACCATTTGTATCTATATGCATAAATTAAAATCCCTATTCATAGAGCTCGTGGTTCGAGAAATCAAGATAAGATTATCAAACCACCTCTTAACGTTTTCATTTATTTAAGATGTAATAAATGTGTTCAAAAAGGTCGCGCGCGTCATTGTTTGATTTCAACAATCAATAAAGTATCATTGAAAACAAAAAAAATGTTTTATTGGATACGACGTGAGTGTAATTATACTATTTGTGTATTTAAGTAACTTATATGATCAAGATTCAATATCGTGTACATCGATATTTACATCGATTATATCGTTTGATTTTACTATTATGTCACAGATTTTGTTTTCAATTTATGTAAGATTTGAGAAATGAAAATTTTGTGTTGAATTTTTTGCTATGTAAAAATTGATATACAAATATTAGCATACATGTAATATCACGTTTTCTAATATTATTCGTGTTCTTCAGACATTATTTATATATATCTCGTCTATAAAATTCCTCATTCATGATTTGTTACGTGCAACGCATGTACACTTCTCTAGTATATATATAATTTTCTTTAAAAAAAAGAAAAAAGAAAAGAAACAAGAATGTGACATTCCATAAGATGTTCAATTGAGCATCTTAAATTTTTTTCAAAGAAAAAAAAAAAGCTTCAAGGGAACCATATATATATGTAAAGATTTTGAGTAAGAGAACTTTGGGAGCCATCCATAAAATAAATTAATCTGATTTATATTTTTAATAAAAAAAAATACTTTTTACGAGTCGGGTCGGGTCGGGGACATCTGGTACGAGCTTTTGTGACAGAGTTTTGGTTTTTTTTTTTATGACGTGGAACTTGCAGCTGTTATCTTTCGGTGCACACTGTGTTAACCCTCAGATTAACGCAATAAACTGCAAACTACGCTAGCTAGATAAATCGCACTAGGCAAACCCTGTGCGACAAACTAGTTTAAGAAGGTGTTGGTAGGAGGAATCGAACTCCTAATTTTTAAGCCAAGTGTTCACCTACTCCATCAACTAAAACAACTTTTGATGGAATGAGTTTTAGTTCTTTGATCGGATAAATTTTGGTGTCGGTTGTAATAAATAATTTTTATTCGGCCTACATTTAACGCGATCTTTTGTCAAGAGTTCTCAAATATTTAGCCAAAGATATCGACAATATTCAGCATAGCGTCATGTCACAACTCCAAGTCTCCAACAAAAAAAATCGAGTTAAATGTGCAAAACCAATTTTTGCATATAAAGAATAAATTTAGTCCAACGAAATGATCAACTTAAATTATGATGTGTTTGGAATTTTAGCATGGGTATTAATCAACCATTATATGCATCCCATTATCTTCCATTTTCAAATAAAATAAGCGGCCGGTTATGTGTTAGTATTCATTAGCTAATCAATATTCCTTCTACTGGTGCAGCCGTATGCTACATCATATATATATATATAATTATAGAGATAAACAGAGGCAGCTTGGGAGTGGACATAAACCTGAGAAGATAATGCAGGAAATTATAAGTAACAGGTTCGTAGCCATAAAGGATCATGTGAATGGAGCTCCCAAAGATTCCGACTTCGAAATCAAGAAGGAAAAGATCATTTGCGTGTGTCCAACAATGACCGTGATAGTCAAGAATCTCTATGTATCCGTCGATCCGTACCAGATCAACCGTATGAAGAGCCGCAGCGCATCCCAGGCAGCGATAAGCTTTGCGGCCGCCATTAGCCCCGGCCAGGTACGTATATGTACTGATCAATGGATATAAGTTAGTTAATAACTACCTTTTATAGGTACGCATGCTTGGATTTGGTACATATATATATATATACATGAATTATAGGCCATTGATACTTACGGCGTGGGACGCGTGGTCGCTTCGGGGCGGCCGGATTTGGAGAAGGATGATCTTGTGGTCGGTTTGCTGACATGGGGGGAGTACACAGTTGTTGAAGAAGGAAGGCTTCTGAATAAGTTGGACCCGATGGGACTACCTCTGCCTTACCATGTTGGGCCTCTTGGTACGTATGTTCTTACTTAATTCGAAGATGTCTATGTCACTGCACCACTATTCGTGGTGACGGTTGCGAAGAATTCTTGATGAATAACACGAGGACACATGAATTTCAGCATTTTAAACAGGGCTTAGGCATATGTTTTTTTTTAAGGCTTTCATTTTCAACTAATTCCGAAAATCGAACGGCGATTTTGTTGGTATATGTTGCAGGATTTAGTGGACTTACAGCGTACGGGGGATTCTTTGAAGTGTGCAAACCAAAGAAAGGTGAGAGTGTATTCGTTTCAGCAGCTTCAGGATCTGTTGGAAGTTTGGTTGGCCAATACGCTAAGCTCTTTGGTTGCTATGTGGTTGGTTGTGCTGGTTCTAAGAAAAAGGTGCACTTTCTAATCTTATATTTTTATTATAGATATTATCAGTTATCCATAAAACGACTTTGTTTATTCTACATCGTGAATGTTACTTCTGATATAATTTACACAAGATGTTCATGTGAAACTAGAACCAGAGTGTTACGCCTCAACATAGAATTAATAGAAAAAGCGGCCTTAATTATACAAGCATGTTTTTAAAAAATATATAGTGTGTGAAATTGAATATGATTATAAATGTAGGTTGATTTGCTAAAGGAGAAGCTAGGATTTGATGATGCATTCAACTACAAGGATGAGAAAGATCTCAAGTCAGCACTCCGAAGGTTCATTCTGAATTTTTCGTCTCTGTCTTCTTTTAATGAAATTTTTTTTTCTCTATATAAGTTCGAACTAATGGTGAACAAGTCAAAGCTAGGTAATTGTAACGTTTATAGACTATAGTAATATTTGAATAAAGAAAAAGTTCTAGAAAAAAAATAAATTAAGAGAATTATAATTTCAATGAAAAACCAAGTCCCATGCATGCATTTTGATTCTTATTCGATATCAGGTACTTCCCCGAGGGTATGACATATACTTCGACAACGTAGGGGGCGAGATGCTCGAAGCAGCGGTTGCAAATATGAACGCTTTTGGGCGAGTCGCGGCCAGTGGCGCCATATCCGAATACACGGGTGGTGGCAAGAGGGCGGCGCCCGATATGTTGGATGTGGTATACAAGAGGATTATCATTCAAGGGTTTCTGGTGACGGATTTCTTGAAATGCTTCGATGATTTTATCGCGACGACGGCGGAGCACCTCCGCATGGGCGAAATGCAGGCACTTTGTGACATATCGAGTGATGTGGAGAGCATCCCTAGTGCTTTTGTAGGACTCTTCAGTGGTGATAACATTGGGAAAAAGATCGTTCAAATTGCGGATGCATGATTGAGGATTTGTGATCGAATTTTACATGAATAATAACAAGTGTGTTTTTTGTTGAGAAAAAAAACACGCACACACATATATATACACTAATTTTTATATCATAAGAATCAGAAATCTATGTGTGCACAATTGTATTGGACAGGGGGATTTGATGTGATGGATTCAATTATATATATTAATCATTGATCGTTTTATATAAAAAAAAACCACCCCTCGCTTTGGTTTTGCAAAGGACGTTGTAGGTTTTCCAGTGCATTTTCCGTTTTCCAGTTTCCAAACGTTCGCACATTCGCTTTCAATTGCCTCACAAACCAGAGTCGGAACCCTGAAACAGGACATTGCATAAATGGTTATTGCTTGCAGAATTGATTTTATCATTACCAAGTAATCCGAAAAGCAGAGGTCACAGAAGATAGAGTTCAATTTTATTGTTCATCTGGATGTTATTTGATCTACAACTATATATTTGATCTACGACAATGAATATGTTACTTGGTTTTGAAATCACCAAAAAGAGGAAAATTGATGAAGAACACTTCGTAATTTTGGTGATGATTAACATATCAATTGAACAAGTTAAAACAAAACCAAGAACAAAGTAAAATCAGTCTGATATCAAGTTTGTAGATTGATATGGACATGTTAAAACGCTTAAGTATCTCTCTTCTGACATACTCGATTGATCAGACAAGATAAGAGAGACCATATCAACACCAGACCAGATCAAATCTACACAGCAAATTGTTAGACTATAAGACAAGAAAAATTGTTGAAAATATAAACGTTATTCTCCGTACTCGACGAGATTCAAATTGGTCCACTATATTTTGAAAGGTACGATGACACATGTCATCTTCGGGTTCAAAGTCGGATAAAACAAGAGACAAACATTCTACCGGCTACTTTTTTAACGTTGAGCGTCTATAAATATTTGATGCTACTCAGTGATCAACAAATTTTGCTCTCGCGATTCTGAACTTAAAGATTATCAAGCTTTCATTAGTGAATTTCATGCAGTCAGACAGTAGCATATCAAAGCTTCATACATAGAGTTCAAGCTCACTTATCAGATCAATTGATTAAGATCACTCTGTGATACTTAAACCAGCTTGTTGAAGCATGTCTTACTTTGAATTCAAGTTGTAATTCAGTCAGATAGTTATCTGAATTAATTGCGAAGTTGATACTATGAGTTCTTTCAAAAGTTGATCGGATCGGATTTGTATAAATTATTGTGTAAATTAAACTCTTCTAGTGAAATCCTTCTGAAAACAGAAGAAGGGGAGACATGAAAGTTTTTGCTTCAAACTTCCATAAAAATTCTCTTGTTCCTTATCTTTACTTACTGTACTTAATTATTTGGTCTGCCTTAAGCTTTTCATTTCAATTTTACAAGGAAGATATATTCCACCTGATCAAATCAGTTCTTTCGAGCAAAATTGAGTTTGAGCAAACTATTTTCAAATCAGGTTGTTAAATTTCCTCATGTTATCAAAATTCTTTTAAAGTGTGTATTCACCCCTCTTTACACACACTCACGATCCTAACATGTCGGGTCAGGGTAGGGTGGGATTTTTCCTACCCGATACCCGATAGAGTACCGACATTAAGTTTGACCATTTTTAATACATATCTATTTATATACATATATATCAACTTAAAATTACACAAGATTATTTAAATTATTCTCTGATTTCAACATTCCTTTGATAATATTTGCTTTTAAAAAAATTTAAAAATCATAAATAAACATTTAAAATTAAATCCAACCTAAGATTTTAAAAATAAAATTTTGAGAACAAAACCGAAAAAAATAATGTATTAAAAAATCATACTTTTACAAATTATTAAATCAATTATTTT